>NW_015166591.1:8450-19517 GCF_001447785.1 Gekko japonicus | reverse complement strand
GAAATTAAAGTTAAAAATTGGGGGGGGGGGGGAACCAAGAAGAAAATCTATGAAAGAAACAGCCTTGAATTCCACAAAAGATATTGCAGATGAACGTCAAAGAGAAAACAGTGTACCAAGACTTCAGGCACACAAAGGAAGTGTTCAGAAGTGGTTAACTTCTGGTGATCCTGTCCTGCAGCTTATGATACAGGTCACTGAGAAAATAAAGACAGGTGTCCATGATATTTCCAAGCTTCTTAAGGAACTACTTTTATGGTGGGCAATTAGCAAAGATGACGATGCTATGTATACTACAAGTAGTACTTCAATAAGTGAAATAATGGAAGAACTCATAAACTACTTAATTCAGTGAAGAGAACAATATTTATTCATATTTTAAGTGAGTTTGAAGCAATGGATCCCAAACTGTGCAATTGGATGACTCACCTTAACAGAAAAGGCTTAGAAGCGTCAAAAGTATTCTCTGTTTTTATACACGTTCTTTTCTGCAGCTTGACCTCAGCCTTGTAATGACTCTCTGGAATGAGACGTGTGGCATTAAACTGGATAGTATTTTGAGCTGTTCACCTCAAGATTACGATGAAATCATGAACTTCTTTTGTAACTCAGCTGTCATACAGCTTCACTGTTTTATATGGCTGTCAGATAATAGGGAGCATTTTCCATCTTTTCATCAATTTTAGATGAATACTTTGATGAAATGGATAATCCTTTTACTGTATTAAAGAAGCAGGAAACTGAAACTACTTCAAATAAGGGTATCAAAGTAAAAAACAGGAACCGAAAGAAACCGAAGGAATCAAGGGCTATTTCAGTACTCTCTCGAGAGGTAGACAATATCTTTTCAGAGGAAAATGCATTAAGTTTTATGAATCCATGTGAGCCTTTTGGAATTCCAGGTTACCTTTATGATCAAGTTGAGGAATCTGAAGCTTTATTTAGCGTTACTTCCAGTAGCAGTTATCAGAGCTATCCAGACCCCACTTGTGAAAACTTGTATGAGTATTTCTCTCAAATCTTAGGAAAACATAGCCCGATAGAAATGGATAGTCCACTGTTTATTGGAGAATATGAATACTTTCCTGTAGCCACCCATAAGATTGTTGAAGATGCTGTTGGTCTGAAATCCTTCCTGCTGCAGTCTTTACATTTTATTATGATGGGTGACCTTATTGGTTTGACAAAACATGCTGCTATGCTGAATGAAAATGAAGATATCTTTGGAGTTGGGAAAAAAATAGAAATGGAGAGGATTATTCAACCTGCCTGACTAGTCAAGAACAGAATTCCCAAAGCAAACCACATTTAAATCCAGCTGCCAAGGAGTTTAACCCTATCTCTGATAGGCAAGAACATCTGCGGGAAAAAGCCTTCGGAGATAATAATAATAATTATTATTATTATTATTATTATTATTATTATTAAATCATATGTGCCAATCTTTGTTTTTAAACTTGTGTCCCTCTCTTTATTTGGTCATGGGCGGTTGCGGTATAAAGAATCTACAGGAGAGGCCAGAGTGGGGGACCGAATACTGAGGTGACCAGCGATGAGGTGACCTATGAGTGAAATTAAAAACGGATACGTCTCCAGGTCCTACTGGCATACACCAGAGAACTCAGATGTGAGATAGTTGATCTACTAACCTGTATATGTGACCTATCACTAAATTCAGCTGCTGTACCAAAAGACTGGAGAGTAGCAAATGTGACACCAATTTTTAATAATAACGTGACACCAATGTTTAATAATCAATAGACAGTTCTCACAATGGGGGGAACTAATCGGTGGGGTGCCATAAGGATCAATATTGGGGCTGGTATTATTTAAGTTATACATAAATGATCTCAAACGAGGGGTGAGTAGTGTAGTGTAGTGGCCAAGTCTGCAAGAGGACACCCAGTTATTCAGGAGGGTGAAAACCAAGGCTGACTGTGAAGAGCTCCAAGAGGACCTCCCCAGACTGGGTGAGTGGGTGACAGTGTGGCAAATGAAGTTCAATGTCGGTAAGTGTAAGGCGGTGCACACTGGGACCAAGAAATGCCAACCTCAGGGACAGGCCAAGGGGGTCTGAACTTCCTGAGACTTAGATGGCTTCCACGCACGATTGGGCATGGTGCTACCGTTGCACTGTCGTGACCCTCTACAACTGGGTTGTCTTGTCCACCTGGTAAATCCAGTTGTCAGAAACTGCTGGAGCCAAAGAGCAGGGTGGTCACCCGACAATGTGCGGACGCAGCCTTGGTGTGAATCCTTGGCTCCCTGCTGCTTCCTCCTTTCAGGTCAAGTCCTCTGGATGGTCCCCTCCAGGTGGAAGGACTCTGTGGTGAACGGGAACACCCAGCAGCCCTCTGACTGGGGAACGGGATGATGTCATAGACAGCGATTTCGAGGTCAAACTGGACCCATTCAGAGAACCCTGGGTGGGACTCCTGTGGGGGGTTTAGCAGCTCCCTAGGTGTGCATGCGCATCGTCCCAGTCGCGCACATCAGTGCCTTTGCTGCTACCAGAAGTGTGACCGACCAGTCATGGCCAGCACCATGCACCATATTCTACCCCTTTCTAAAAAACAATTGCTGCTGGGATTTTATCAGTCAAATTGGAAACCACGGGGCAGGTGTTACCCTCATATTTTTGCCTCAGCGTTTGCCCTTCCCCCAACCATTAAGCTGGGGTCCTCGACGTGGTGCCCACCGGTACCCTTCTTTGTGCCCACCATCCAAGTGTTTTTAGAAAGTGGGCTCTTTCCCAGAAAGGCTTCTGATTGGCTATGAGAGATCGGATTGGCTGTACCGATTAAAATAACCTTTTAGAAGTGGCTACCAGCCACTGCAGTATCGGTTTTAGTTTCTCTCATTCCTCTTTCCCAGTTTTTTTTTAATTAATCCTCTCTTGCTCTGCTTTTGAGCTTCCTTTGTGTGTGTGTGGTTCTGCCTTTGAGGCAGCCATTTTGTGGTTGGCTTTGCCTCCTGGGGCAGCCATTTTGTGACAGCGCACACCACCCTCTGTTAGGATTCCAAAGGTGCCCACAGGCTCAAAAAGGTGGGGGACCCCTGCTCTAAACTGTCTCTCACTGGCAGTCGCCCAATTGGTAGGGATGGACACCAGGGTCCCGCATCTGTTGAACATCTTGGACTCCAATCTCTTCTCTGTTCTTCTTAATCAAATGTGCATCTTGGAGCTTGCACATCTCACAGTTCACAACTAGGGTGCTTCTGTATCTCTCTGTTGCATGTTGTGGACACTGGAACAACATCTGAGAACTGTAATTCTTGGAGACTTGCATCCTGCACGTGAGCTCTTTTACCAGTTGCACATCTCGGATGGGGGCTCATCGCTCAGTGGCACTTCTCGGATGCCGGCACATCGGTTAGCTGCCCTGGCCTGCTTGCAATACCTTGGATGAATGCTCATGTATCTGTTGCACCGTTTGGACTCTTGTCCATCTCTCAGTGGCACAGGGTGGATGCTTGCACATATCTTGTATCCCACCCTTCTCACAAGGATACGGGGACGTGAGTGGAGGTCTCTTTGGGGGGGCTCACCTTGTGCTGCCTTTCCTTGGGACAGGGGTCTGCTTGGGAGTTTCCTTGGGTCACCGGGTGGCTCTTCTGATTTTTTGGGGTCTGGCTTCTCAATCTTGACTTTTTTTAGTAACTTTTTTATTATTGAGACAAAATGAACATAAAGACAAAACATACATAAAGGAGGGGAAATTGTTCTTATACTTCCTTGTTTAATAAACGCATGCCTCATTAGACGTATGTTTACATAATTCACCCTATATCATTACTTATATCTGTTGCAAAGGTATCAAAGTTGTACTTTGTATAATCTTAAAAAGTTTTAAATGTCTGTATGCTTTATTTGTTATAATCTTCAAACTACTTATAAAATCTCGACCATGTATTATCAGATGTGGACTCTAGTTGTCCTTTCAAAGATAAAGTTAATTTTTCCATCTCCGCAGTTTCCAAAATTCTAGTTTAAAATTCTTCTCTCAAGGGTGTTTCCCTTCTTCTCCAATATTTAGCATAAAGTCTTCTAGCAGTTGTAATCACATGTAAGATAAGATAAGAGTCATACTTTTTACAGTTTCCTGGTAAAATATTCAACAAAATATTTCTGGAGCAAAGGGTAAAGAACATTTTAACATTTTTTGCAAAATTTCATGGATCCAAACCCAATATTTTTTTGCTTTATCACATCACCACCACATATGGTCAAAAGATCCAACATGGTCTTTTCCTGTTGCAGTTTACTGCAACCCATCACCTCCAGGGTAGGAAGACATCACTAAAAAATGGATCTCTTGGCCATGCCTGTACTGATTGCCACGGGGCGGTTGCAGGAGTGTTTGGAGCAAAGGAATCCCTCACCCCACTGACGGGGAGTCAGTCAACTCCATGTCCTTCTCGTGTTCTCCCCCGCTGCCTCACCTGGCCAAAACCTCACCAGAAAGAGCATTGCTAGGGGGTGGGTCCCGGGGGTCAAGGGGTGGAAACAGGAGGGGCAAGCAGCAGCCAGAGGTCAAGGGGTGGAGCCAAGAGAAAAGGCTGTGTTCCTCAGGGGGGCGGGGCGCTTCTTCACTTGCCTCGCCAACCCCTGCCACTGAGCAATGCAGGCAGGTGTGGAATGAGGCCCATGCACAACAGCTCACCACCATCCCCACACAGGGGGAAAGGGAAAGGGTGGGATTCTAACAGGAGAGCCCAACTGCAGAAACACGGCAGAGTCCCCCGGCAGGTTCGGCAGGAATTCATCATGTGTGTCAAACACGTTCTAGGAAACGACATACCCATTTCACAGGTGGGAAACACTGAGAGTGAATGTTTGTTGGAACTTCTAGGAGAATCTGCGTGAGCACATGACAGGCAACTCAAATACCCCTACTTTCCATTCACTTTCAATCCACTTTGCAACTGGATTTCACAAATGGTTGCTGAAGTGGATTGAAACTGCATTACTGAGCATGTGTGAAAAGTGCCCGGGGCCCTTGCAAGTTGCCACATTCCTTCCAAGCCAAGAAGACGACTGACAGACACTTGGAATCATTATTGCCTTATCTGCCTGATCCCGCGGGACTCCAGTCCGATTGACACTAGTAGGGCTCTTTGAAACAGTTTCTGTCAACCCAGTAAAGCAACCACTCCCTCCCTCCCTCCAAACACTTTCCCCCTGTGGCAACTCCCATGTCCTGCGTCTGACCATGTGTTTTGGCCATTAGAGAGAGTTCGATGCTTTAACATACTCAAGTCTTCCTTTGGATGCAAATCTGTCTCTCGGTTCCGGCTACACCCACTTTTTTGGATTCCTTTATTCTAACCAGGCCTCATTTCCTGCAGGAACGTGCCGGAGTGAGGCTCCGGCAGTAAGGAGGCCAGGGGGAGGGTACATACAGCAAGCCCCACCCCCTGCTCCCAGAAGCCCCCCGCCTTTCCCGCCCACTGGCCGACCCAGCGGAGCACTGTCGCAAGCTCTGCCTCAGCCTCCTGCACCTCCTCCTGCGCCACTCGCTGCTGCAACAACTGTCCCTGCTGCCACCACTGCTCACCACCGCCTCGTCCTCCTCCTCCCACTGAGCAGCAACCACCTCCTCCTCCCCCCCCACCCCGCCGGGCTCCCTGGCAGCGGCCAACACCAGCACCTCCTCCGCCCCTCACCAGAGGATGCCCTGAGCGCCCCACGCCGCCAGTGCCTTGCCGGTCTAGGCGACTGCTGCTGCTCGTCCTCCTGCCGGCATCTCCCTCGGCCTGCCGACCCCGCTGCTCCCCCGGCTCTCCTGCACACAAAGCATGCAAAGAGGTGGGTCCCCCAAACACATAGAAAGACTGGTGTGGCTTCTCTAGGGGTTGCGTAGTGCTGTGCATTTACTTGAGCAGCTGGGCTGTGCGCATCCCTGGAGGCATGCAATAAGCGCAGTGCCCGGTGCACAAGCATGGGCCAGTTGGGGGGGAAAGTTTTTCTCTGAGAAAAAAGAAAAGTTTTTCTGTAAGAAAATTTGTGGGGGGGGGTAGCACCTGCTGCACATGGAGCCTGGGGGGTAAAGATGTGGTTCAGAGCTTCTGAACCTGGGCATGTGTGGAGTGTCTCACCTGAAAACAAGGGTTGTATTTGAAAATAATAGGCAATATGCTTTTTAGCATTTATGGCATCACAACATGGGTTTTGTTTGTTTTAGAGCTCATGAGTGAAAGGTCTTTAAACATATGTGGAATAACCTTCACTGAGCTGGAGAAAAAAGTATCTTTTTTAAAAAAAACACACACACACACACACTGTTGTTAAAGGGTCCCTAAGCATTTGGCAGTATGTGTTCCCTGAGCTGGACAAAGGTATATGTGTTTTAAAAGGCTATAGCCAGGCCTCTGAGCACATGCAGAGTGTAGTTCCCTGAGCTGGACAAAGTGCCTGTTTAAAAGGCTTTTTGGTCAGTTTCTTCTGAGCCATTCCATGGAGCTGCCAGGCAGTATTCTCTCTAAGATGAGTTAGTGTGAGCTAGCTCGCAGTTTTTTAGCCCTTGGCTCACACATTTTTGTCTTAGCTCAGGAAGGATGGCTCCAGAGCAAACTAATTTATGCAGTACCCAAATTGCTTACTCATAACTTTAATGCTAGTAGCTTACAAAGTAGAATTTTTGCTCACAAGACTTCACAGCTTAGAGGAAGCATTGCTGCCAGCCAGGTAACATCTTGTAGAAATTATTATTATGTAGCGCAGTCATTGGGCATGGCACAGAGTAGCTATCAAAAATGCAGGTCCCTGCCCTGAGCTGCTTACTAACCAGAATTGAACCCAGGGGAAGACTACAGAGGGCTAGAAGAAAGTTGCAGACATTTCAGTTCAGACCTGCGTGAGTTGCGTGTAGGACCTTTGAGCATGTGCAAAGGGCCTTCTCTGAATGATACTTTCTTTTCTCTGAGATTTTTGGGGTGGAGCCTGAGTGGTGGGTGTTGCCTTCTCACACACTCCTGGTGATGTCAGGGGGTGTGGCATATGCAAATAAGTTATGCTAATGAGTTATGCTAATGAGCCCCTGCACCTCTTTTTCTACTAAATGACCCCTGCACTTGTTATGCTAATAGCCATTGATAAACTTAGCTTCAATGAATGTGTTTATCCTTTTAAAAAATCTAAGCTGATGCAATAAGTCCTTCCAGTTTATAACATAACATGCTTTCTCCACTGAATTTGCTGTCCATCAATTATACCAAGCAACACCAATGTCTAGCATTATAGGAGGGGGAAATCCTATTCACCAGTCTCTTTAAGTTCTACTGTTCCATCCAGGGAGGGAGGGAGGAAGGAAGGAAGGAAGGAAGGAAGGAAGGAAGGAAGGAAGGAAGGAAGGAAGGAAGGAAGGAAGGAAGGAAGGACAGAGGAGGACCAGCCCTCAGCTTCCCCCTCCAAGAGCCAGGGCAGCCCCGCTTCTCTTGCTTTGCTCCATAGCTCTTGGAGACAAGCCATATCTGGGATGGGGGGGAATGGGGGACTTACATTTAAGGAGGGCAGCCTGGTGCTATACAGGAGGGAGGCCATGAGTCCAGATGCCCTGGCTCTGGGGGCAGGCCACTGAACTCTCATCCAGTAGATGATTTGCTGTGAAAGGAAGCGGTCCCTCTGTCTCAGTATCCCTGGCCAGGAGACCGCACAGGCCCTGGCCAGACCGCCTGCAGCTATGCCCTCCAAGGCCTCTGCTCCCCTGCAGAGAGATCCCCTGGGGTGGGGAGAAGTCTCTCTTCTCTTGGAAGGGGCTCTGATCCTGTGGGATACCCGCCTGTGCACAACGTGATCTTGGCCCCTCGGGCAGAGGGACGGGGGCCGTCATCTCCTGGCCTGGCTGCCCTTGCTTCTAGTGGGACAGGGATCTGATCAGCACGCCTCCCCCTGGGAAGGCCATCTGCAACAGAGTGGGTCACTGGGGGGCAGCTGGTGCCTCTCAGCCTCAGGAACACCCCCTCCCCAGGGGGCGGCTGTGAGCATGAGGAGAGGAAGCCCCTCTAGCCGGCCCTGAGCCCTTTGGGGAACAGGAGCCGAGAACAGGAAGGAAAGAGGGTGAGGAGAAGGTCGGGCTCAACCCTTCTCCCTGAGAAGCTACTTTTCTACACCCAGGAATCTTTTCCTGCTTGCTGATGGGGCAATGACAAAGAGCCCTCTCTGACACCCACATCACTAAGAGGTGGAGTCCACCAGAAGCACTCCCAAGATCTCAAGAGGCCCTGAGAAGCCAAGAGGAAACTGGACCGGCTCCTGGCAAACCCACCCCCCAGGTGGGCTGCTCGCATTGCTCCTGGCTGGAGGCTCTTTGGCTGTGTTTTTCCCCCAGGGGAGAGGCAAGCTGCTCTGATGCTGCTGAAGGCGAGACTTCCGGCATGGGGTCCTACAGCAGCCAGTGGAGGAGGAGGAGCCCCGTCGGGCGGGGGTGGGTGGGGCTGTTCTGCTGACCCTCCAGAGGGAGTATGTTCTCCACGCTAGGCTCCCATTGGCTCCCAGCCTCCCAGGGGACCAGCATCCACCTCCGACATCTCTCCCGGGCACTTACATCGAGCAAGGTGAATAAGTGGCCTGCCGATGGATCCTCCCTCAGAAGAGCCAGGAGCATCCGGCGGAGGCCCTCCTCTCCTTCCTGCCGCAGACCCTGGAAGGAAGAGAGAGCCAGTGTTGGGGGGCTGACTTCCCCTCCCCCAGAAGGCCTGGAAGGCTGCCCGCTCCCTCTCCAGCCGGAAGGAGGCCCTCCGATTCAGGACCCAAAGAGAGACTGGGTCGACTCTTCCTGCCATCCCCGAGGAACACAGTTCTCCCCAAAGCTGCTCCTCAGCGGTCTAGAGGAGACAGGAGTGGGAGGTGTGTTTGCCACACCCTCAACGTGGCGATTGGCCTTCAGCATACCTGGCTTCCAGCTTCTTTTCCACTTTCTGGGCTCCCATTTAGGACCAGCCCGAGAGCCCAGGCCACCATTGAGGTCCTGAGGTCCTGGCTGATTGGTGGCTGGAATTTGCTGGGAGGAGGGAAGGGCACGGGTCAGATTCCGTGGTGGGAGGGAGGGGCTCATCCTCTCAACCTCGGGGTGCCCTGACCAAGCCACCTCACTGCCCCCTCAGTGGGCCAGGAATGGACAAACGCCACAGCAGGGAGCAGCCTGAGGGGGATGGTGATTCTTGGGGTGGGGGGGAGGAATAGCTGTGCAGCTGCCGGAAGGGAGTGAGGGCCTCCAGGATGCACCGCTCCCAGATGGAGGACAGGGCTCAGCCCTGAGGCAGACTGCAGCCGTGGCCTCTGGGAGCCCCCAGGGCCTGCCTGGCACCTCCCCCTTTGGCCGCTTCCACTCATCGTCCCGCAGCCCCAACACTGGCCACTGCATCACGCTCAGGCTGCTGGGCACAAAGGCCCCCTCAGCCAAAGACATACCTCAGCTCACCCACGACCCTCATGGCCAGCAGGCATTTGGGCTCGATCTTAAAAAAGCTTTCCATCATGATTTCCTGGGAGAGACGAAGGGGAGGGGCAAAAGAGAGGCGGTCAGCACTCCCTGGACTCAGGAGGGGTGGCTCTAGCCTTCCCCCCCCAACGTCCCCTCCTTCCTCCCGCTCTCTGGCATCCCCGAGACCTGCACGCAAGGCCTTGGCATGACGCTATGGGCTGCGAGGGGTTCCCCCCCTGCCTTTCACCAGGCGTTCCCAAGGCCATCTAAGTGCAAAACCAGTGTGGTCTTATCCTGCCATAAGCACAAGGGAGGGGAAAGCAATAAAACGGCAGGCCAAAGAAACACCCGAATCCACACACACCCCATCCTTGGGGCCGTGAGTCTAACTCACCTTAATCTTGAGGGCCGCTGCCTCCTTTAAGAAGGGCAGAGTTGCCTTCCCTGCCCTTTCTTGGGCCCCGCAGACCCCGCAGAGGCATGGAGGAAGTCCACATCATGCCTCCGGCCCTGGAAGTGGCGAGAGTGAGGCTGTGAGCCTGGCCAGGAGAGCCCTGGAGTCCCTGCTGCCCAGGAGGAGGGGAGCAGCCATCCCAACGGAGAAGCCGTCAGTCTTGCTGGAAAGAAGAGCCTGGCCCAGTCCAGATGGCTTGCAAGCCCATCACCTCCAGCCTGCCCTGGCGGCTTCCAGGCAGTGCCTCGAAGACCCCTCAGAGCTCACAGCATCCTTGACAGACGGAGGTGGGAGGCGGAGAGTGTGGGATCTTTGTGGCAGGCCTCCCGAACTCCCTTTTGTTGGGACACGAATCGACCTGCTACTCCAGATACAGATATCAGAGAGGGAGCAGAACTGAAAAGGTCTCTCTCTGTCCCTCCCTCTCTGAGAAGAACCAATTGAGAGTCCCGTGGCACAGGCCTGTTTCCTTCCACCCTCAAAAGTGGCTTTCCATCTCACAAAGCGCTCCTTGTGCAGAGAGCCCTTAGAAGCCGGAGCCCACCCTTCTCAGCCTCTCTGTGGCTTCCATTGAAGAAACCTTTGTTGGTCTTAGAGGTGCCACGGGACTCTCAATTGGTTCTTCTGCTTCAGTCCAGCACGACTGACCACCTGGATCTCTCTGGAAAGTGTTGGGGCCACCTTGCCAAGGGAACGGCCTTGCCCTGGGCCCCTTTGCTTTATGATGGGTTTTACCTCATACCGGCCGCTGAGGATGCCCGCCACCAATCCAGCTCCATCCCTTTTGTGGGACCTCCTTCTGGCTGTTGTAACTGAGGAGAGAGGACTTGGTGAATACCCAGAGAGAGGCCTGTTTCCTTCCACCCTCAAAAGTGGCTTTCCATCCCCCAAAGCGCTCCTCGTGCAGAGAGCCTGAGCCCCCCAGGGAGCGGGGTGTCACCCTTCTCAGCCACTCTGTGGCTTTCACCCTCCCCTCTCTGCCCACCATTCCACAGGAGCCTGGAGCCTCTCCTCACCTGCCGGCTGTTCCTGGGGATCTCCCCTGGACAAAGGAGCGACTGTGGCCCTTTTGAATACAGCCCGTAGGCGTTGGAGGCTAGAAGAGAGCACTACCCCCACCCCCCAGCTCAGGCTGCTGGGCACAAAGGCCCCCTCAGCCAAAGACATACCTCAGCTCACCCACGACCC
>NW_015166591.1:5480-8409 GCF_001447785.1 Gekko japonicus | reverse complement strand
ATGATTTCCTGGGAGAGACGAAGGGGAGGGGCAAAAGAGAGGCGGTCAGCACTCCCTGGACTCAGGAGGGGTGGCTCTAGCCTTCCCCCCCCAACGTCCCCTCCTTCCTCCCGCTCTCTGGCATCCCCGAGACCTGCACGCAAGTCCTTGGCATGACGCTATGGGCTGCGAGGGGTTCCCCCCCTGCCTTTCACCAGGCGTTCCCAAGGCCATCTAAGTGCAAAACCAGTGTGGTCTTAGCCTGCCATAAGCACAAGGGAGGGGAAAGCGATAAAACGGCAGGCCAAAGAAACAGCCCAATCCACACACACCCCATCCCGGGGGCCATGTGTCTCACTCACCTTGGTCTTGAGGGCCGCCTCCTCCTTCGGGAAGGGCAAAGTATCCTTCCCTGCCCTTTCCTGGGCCCTGCAGACCCCGCAGAGGGCATGGAGAAAATGGACGTCCTGTCTCCGGCCCTGGAAGTGGTGAGAGAGAGGCTGTGAGCCTGGCCAGGAGAGCCCTGGCATCCTTGACAGATGGAGGGGCTCGTGGGCCAGCAATGGGGCTTTTTTAACCCAGGGGACTGGGATGGCATGGAACCCGTTCCCTGGAGGAGGCCCCTGTGCTTTACGGTGGGGTTTACCTCATACCGGCCACTGAGGATGCCCGCCCAAAATGCGGCTCCATCCCTCCTTCTGGCTGCTGTAACTGAGGAGAGAGGACTTGGTGAATACCCAGAGAGAGGCCGGTTTCCTTCCACCGCCCAAAGTGGCTTTCCATCCCCCAAAGCGCTCCTCGTGCAGAGAGCCTGAGCCCCCCAGGGAGGGGGGTGTCACCCTTCTCAGCCACTCTGTGGCTTCCACCTCCCCTCTCTGCCCACCATTCCACGGGAGCCGGGAGCCTCTCCTCACCTGCCGGCTGTTTCTGGGGTTCTCCCCTGGCCAAAGGGTCGACTTTGGCCCTGTTAAATACGGCCCGTAGGCGTTGGAGGCTAGAAGAGAGCAGAGAGAATGGGAGGAGTGGGCCTCGCAGCACCCAGTGTCCCCAATACCCCCCCCACTAAAGGAGACTGCTTGGGGGGGAGATTGGCTCTGGGGTGAGAACTGAATCCTCCGTCTCCCAGACCATAACCCAGCCTTTACGGGGTCCCCGTTCCCAGGAGCATCACGCAGCTCCTGGTCACCTAAAGCCACACAGAAGGGGTTGGGAGTTAAGACTGCCAAGTGCCTCCTACGGAAGGGGGATCTGGGAATACAGGCTGCACAACTACCTCGGGTGTGTCTGGGGGGCCAGGTGACTTCAGGTCACTGGAGGGTGTCATGACCCCAGGGGGTCTCCACCTTCCACCGCCACCTTCCCAAGCCCCTTTTACAGCCGAGTAAACACAGGCGTGATTGACCCAGGCAGAGAAACTATCATTAAACAGAAAGGGTTTATTAAGAACAATACTGGGGCACGGAAGACAAGACGAGGCAAGGTGCTTTAAAAGGTATAACTGTGGAATAGGCAAGATAAATATAGTCTAAAGCAGCTACCTGTTGCTTTGCCCTTCCCTACTTGCAACTTTGCCCTTCCCTACTTCCATGCCCACAGCCTGCCTAGCACTCACTCTGTTCCCCAGTGAGGGATCCTTTCCTCTCAGGCCAGCCTTTCCTCCCTCAGCGACTCCGTGAGAGGGAAAACCGCAGAGAGCCGGCCAGAATCGTCTCCTCACAACACAGAGAGTTTATCACAGTCCCTTCAGCTTAGATCTGCGAGAGGGAAGACCACCATTCCCCCCCCCAGCTAACCGCTAAAACAGACTCTCCTCACAGAATCTTCGAACTCCCATTGGCTATAGCCCGTTGCTAAGCCTTATGGGGACTGCAGGCTGCCTGCTTTCACTGCCATGCAGGCCTCTCCTCGGACCAGGCCGCACCAGGCCCTGCCCCCAGTCCTGCACAGATTGTGACAGAAAGTCTGGAGGGAACCTTCTCTCCTCTTTCCGATGGGCACCAGGTTCGGGGGCTCCTCCTCTTGCAATGGAGGGTGGAGGGGAAGGAGAAGGAATGACGCACCCTCACACCCTCCCCCCCCCATGCGAAGCTGAACATTCAGCCGACTGCATTGCTTGGAGCATGGAAACCCATCTCGAACATCCCTTGTGGGATCATGTGTGTGGGGGGGAGCGAGATAGTGAGGGGAACAGAATGCAGATGTCCTTCTTACATTTTACTGGGCCAGAGGGCCATCCAGAAATATATACACAAGATAGATATACAAGATATATACAAATAACAAAACACTGTACAGAATATAATATCAGCTATGTATATATATAAACAGGATAAACTATGAGATTAAATATATATGATTAAATAGATTAAATAAATGTGATTAAATAAATGTGATTAAATAAATATGATTAAATAAGTGTGTGTGTGTCTGTGTGTGTGTGTGATAACTGATTAATTGGCATAAACCGAAGCGATTGGCAAGTAATGCCAGAAGGGTGGGTTTGTGATAGAGAGATAGCTCTTCAGCAACTCCGCAGACAGCTCTCTCAAACCCACAAAGCCCCCCCGCCAGGAGAGCTGTGGCCCAGAGCTCCAGCCGGGCAGCAATATCACAAAGGAGGCCTGTGACTTGGCTCACAATGGCCAAGCTGGGTTTCTCCCCTTGTTTTTTTCCCCCACTGGTGTCGGATGAGTCACTCCCATGGGTGGCTCTGGAAGCGGGGGAGGTCTTGTTCTCCAGCAGGGCGAGGGGGCAGCTGTAGCCATGAGCCCCACCCGAGAAAGATTTCATGTGGTTCACCCAGTGACATGAATTTCAGATGGTTCACGACATTTCACACCGGCCGGGGTCATGGGGACACATGGCTGAGATTGCCTTCAGGGGCCAAGCGGCCGGGTGTGTCTGTGTGGAGGAGGATTCTGGGGGTCTCCTTGTCTCTCGTGGCCTCTCC
>NW_015166591.1:2297-5031 GCF_001447785.1 Gekko japonicus | reverse complement strand
AGGCACGGGAAGAAGCCCCCCCCCCTTCCAAGGAATAGAGCCTTTTGTCTTGGCTCCCCCCCTTGACCTCTGGCTGCTGTGGCTTGCCCCTGCCGGTTCCACCCCTTGACTTCTGGGACCCTCCCCCCGGCCACGCTCTTTTCGGGGAGGATCTGACCCGATGAGGCAGCGGGGGAGAACATGAGCAGGACGTGGAGTCAGTGGGGTGAGGTTTCCCTGTGCTCCAAAGCACTCCTGTAGCTGCCCCATGGGAATCAGTACAGTTGTGGTCAAGAAGTTGTGGCCATTTCTTAGTGACGTCTTCCTGCCCCGGAGGTGATGGTTTGCAGTCAAGTGCAACATGGAAAGACCAGACTGAGAAGCCCGACGACCCCCCACCCCAAAATCAGCAGAGCCACCCGGCGACCCAAGGAAACTCCCAACCAGACCCCGTCCCAATGAAAGGCAGCACAAGATAATCTGCAAAAAAGAGACCTCCGCTCACTTCCCCAGTGCCCTTGTGAGAAGGTTAGGATACAAGATATTTGTCGGCATCCACCCTGTGTCACTGAGAGAGGAACAAGAGTCCAGGAGGTGCGACAGATACATGAGCATTCACCCAAGGTATTGCAAGCATGCCATGGCAGCTAAGCGATGTGCCAGCATCCCAGAAGTGCCACTGAACGATGAGCCCCCATCCGAGATGTGCAACTGATAGAAGAGCTAGCGTGCAGGGTGCAAGTATCCAAGAAGTGCAGCCCACAGATGTTGTGCCAGTGTCCACCACATGCAATGGAGAGATGCAGCAGCACCCTAGTTGTGAACTGTGAGATGTGCAAGCATCCAACATGCCTAAGCATCCTTCCTATGCATCCATTGTTCCTGACTAACAAGAAGAAGAAGAAGAAGAGATTGGATTTATCCCCCGCCCTTCACTTGGAGTCTCAGAGCGGCTTACAAACTCCTTTCCCTTCCCCTCCCCACAACAGACGCCCTGTGAGGTGGGTGGGGCTGAGAGAACCCTGACACAAACTGCTCTTTTTCAAGGACAGCTGTGCCAGAGCTTGTGGCTGACCCAAGGTCACATCAGCAGGTACAAGTGGAGGAGTGGGGAATCAAACCCGGTTCTCCCAGATTAGAGTCCGCGCACTTAACCACTATACCAAACTGGATGAGATTCATTCTGCAGCTTGCAAATGCAGTCAGTTTAAAGGAATGTAGTGAGTCTTGACTTTCTGCATGCTTCCCCCACAAAGAATTTAATCATTAGGTATGTAACAGTTGGTGCAGTTTTTCACATTGGGAGATGTTACAATCAATTACATAAGATGCCAGATAATAAATATGACATGTGTGAAAGCGAACTAAAACACAGTGGATCTGGCGAACTCACATTTTTGAGAAAAGAATTTAAGGAGGAGTGAGTTTGGGCTCTTCAAACATTAAAGAATCCCAGCAGACACAGTTTTCATGCTGTGCAGGCAAGGCGAGATATAAATAGAAAAATAATAAATAAATAAATAAATAAATTCATGGATGCCTAGTCCTCCCTATCTATCCAGTGAGGGGGGAAGAAGAAGATGGGCCGCCACAGGAGCATGGGATTGAAACTTCCTGTAGTGCCTTGTGTGAATCAGAATGAGAAAAAGAGTATGGATTTATACCCCGCTCTTCACTTGGAGTCTCAGAGCAGCTTACAATCTCCTTTCCCTTCCCCTCCCCAAAACAGACACCCTGTGAGGTAGGTGGGGCTGAGAGAGCTCTTTTGAGGACTACTCTTGAGAGAACTTGTGACTGATCCAAGGTCCCACTAGCAGCTGCATGTGGAGGAGTGGGGAATCAAACCCGGTTCTCCCAGATTAGAGTGTGCGCCCTTAACCACTACATCATAGTGGCTGGTTATGCAGACAACCTTCCTTCCTGATGATTCTTCACATGCTCCTTCCCTCTCTGGCCATTCAGAACCAGTGAGAGACCAGTACAGGCCAGATCACATGGACACAGGAAGGTGTCACACCAAGTTGGACCTTCTGACCTATCCAGGTCAATGTTGCCTACTTTGAGAGGCAGCAGCTCTCCACAATCTCAGGTGCATTACCTGCTATCTGATCTTTCCTGCTGGAGATGCCCAGCATTAAATCTGGGACCTTCACATGAAAAACTGCTGGTAGGTTTGCCAGGTCCCCTCAACTGCTGGCAGGAGGTGGGGGGGGGTAGGGTTCCCAGCTCCAGGATGGTTGGGAAACTCCTGGAGATTTGAGGATGGAGCCTGGGGAGGACAGAGACCTCAGTGGGGTACAATGCCACAGAGTCTGCCCTCAAAAGCATCCCTTTTCTCCAGGGGAACTGATCTGTGTTGTCTGGAGATGAACTGTAATTCTGGGAGATTCCCAGGTCCCACCTGGAGGCTGGCATCCCTAGCTGCTGGTCTGCCACTGACCCATGACCCCACCCCAGGGCTATGAGCATCATTACAGGTATGCATGCACTCACCAGTTTTAATAGGCGATACACATGTAATACCGGATGCGAGGTGGAGCAGTGCGTAGTCTTGAGGCTCACAGCATGGCAGTCTTATCAACTGTGGGTTGCTTAACAATAATTCAGAATTACTGCTAGTCCACAACGATGCTGGGTGAATTTGTATAAGTGTTTTTTATCCACGCTTGCTGAATTTTTATCGTTATCTTTCTCGATTCAGATTTCTTATGCCGGGTGTTTTTTTGTCTTCGTGGATAATAACGCTCCGTTTTAT
>NW_015166591.1:0-843 GCF_001447785.1 Gekko japonicus | reverse complement strand
AATGTATCACAAACACAGTTCTTTTTTCCTTTTCTTTTTTACACTCAGATCCAATACTAAATCAATCTTTCCTATAGGTAGCCGCACCGGCTAAGGACATATATACTGCACTCTTTTAAGATTCCACACAGAACAACAATAACCCTCACTGACTGAACACACTAACTGAACAATTCCAGCTGCTTTTTCTAACTGACTTTCATAATTGACTTTCATACACACAGACAGATGCATTCCAAAAACTCCTCCCACACTGTCATCTACCAATCACAGCACATTTGTCTCAATCACTCCAGTCTGCTATCACCGCACTTCAACCAAACATTTAAAGGCACACACAGACTCTTAAAACAAGGAATCATTACAGACTGGCTCTTCTCTGATGAGGAAACAGGAGATGATCCCCGTGGGCGATGTGACCGGAGGCCTGTATGCGAAGGTGCTTCGTTACAGGCTGGCGTGAGGGGCTCTTCTCCAAAAACCCTGAGTGGAGGGTGTGTGAAAGCACACCAGAGAAGATGCCCAAAGGAAGCTTAGCTGACTGGGAATATCCTGAACCAGAGGTGAAGAGCGGGGGGTGCATGTTTGCAGCGGCAGTCCTGAAGATCCTTTCTTCAGAAGAAGCCATAATGAGTAACATGGGCCTCACTTCTGAGCAGAGCTCCTGTTATGTATTGGAATGGCCACATGTACTTGTGCACGAGCTCCTACCACTCAGGCGAATAAGTGCGGCTTCAGCTGCATAACAAAAGCTGGCTAGGATTCTGGAACAGACCTATAGGCTTGCCTGGGTCCTAGAAGCAACCAATTACAAAACAAATACAAATACAAATACAAATACAA
>NW_015166590.1:37651-62517 GCF_001447785.1 Gekko japonicus | reverse complement strand
GGCTGTGCCGGCAGCCCGGGAACCGAATTATCAACAACAAGTAAAAATAATCACCATGAAAAAATAAAACTGTAGCATGCCTGCTATGCTTTTTGTGCCTTGTGGAGGGACTCTTGTTATTATTTCCTCTTGTGGAACATTCTTAGGGAATGGACCAGCAGTGCTGCTTTAGTATTGGCAGCTGATCACCACCACCATATTGGGCCTTAGTATTGAGCCACCCAGGTGCAAGTCCAGCTCTTTAAAACTCAGCTATGCAACTCTTTCCAATTACTATACACTGGTAAAGGCTGTGCATCAACTGCTATATTCATTTACTGTGCTATAGTTTGCCATACACTAATTTAAAAGCAAAGTAATTGTTCATTTAGGTAAAGATGCCAGTTTGGTGTACTGATTAAGTGTGCGGACTCTAATTTGGGAGAACTGGGTTTGATTCTCCACTCCTCCACTTGCACCTGGCTGGATGACCTTGGGCAAGCCATAGTTCTGGCACAGCTGTTCTTGAAAAAAGAGCAGTTTCTGTCAGAGTTCTCTCAGCCCCACCTACCTCACAGGGTGTCTGTTGTGGGGAGGGGAAGGGAAAGGAGTTTGTAAGCAACTCTGAGACTCCTTTGGATAGTGAAGGGATGGGGAATAAATCTGTTCTAGGTGGTGCCTTAGTACTGAGGCACATACATATACATTCATACACAACCAAAATGCATATGCAGACAATCCATCTGCAGTCAGACAATGAAGACCTATGCAAAATTATTCCAATGGGTTTATGAAACAGTAATTCTACATAGGACTGTGCTCTAGATATTTGTGAGAGGCAATAATCATTCTGTAATTCACAATATCATACTTTTGTAAGCCATCAATAACTGTTTAAAATAATGACAGCTAATATGTCAGGAATAGAGACCAAAAGGGTGCTGTCTCTGGTCAGTAAAGGCAATTGGAAGATATGCTGATAGAAAGGGATATAATGTTTCAAAATAATCATTAGTATTTATTTATTTAGAAAATGTTTATGCCCCCTCTCCAGAAACCTTCTTGAGGTGGTTCAGAAAGTAAAAATAATACAATATAATCATCAAAGAACATAAGAATTATCAGTATTTAAAAAATGTAATTCCTTTTTATTAGAACCATCCAAAATATCACAAAACACAGAGAAAGCAATGCTTCAGAATGCTTCACCCAGCTAAATATTGAGTATGAAAAGTTGAGGGAGGTTTTTCATGGCATGATGTAAGAGCCCCAGTGTGAAGTCTGTAGAATTTTAATCTGGAATACAAAGTTTTTGTAGTTAGATGGTGGTGAGTACAAAACCTCAAGATACAAAATGCTATTGGGATGGGAAAAGGGGGAAAGGGCCATTCTATGGCCCAGTCTACATCTAGCATTTGCTCTGCTGTTATACCAAACCCACACTGGAACAGAAATTCCTGTCTACATTGCATGCCACTTTCACTTTGATTGAGTGTCGCATTTTATGGCAATGTCCAGACTGCATGCTGCTTTCACTTTGTTTGATCTCTGGTTTTATTGTGGCTGTCTGCATAGATTTATGGCTGTTTTATGGCTATTCAGGGGTGACTCTGCAGTCAGTATGGTGTTGGCCCGGGGTAGCTGAATGTGGTTTTGAACTACATCTTTTTCTGTTCCAATGTGGGTTTGGTAAAGCAACTGAGCAAATGCTAAATGCAGATTGGGCCATTAAAGTGTATAAAAACCAAGATGGGTAGTGTTAGTTTGTCTGTACCAGTGGTTTTTTAAGATTAACAAAATATGTGTCTCTACCTAAAGCTCTCTCGTGAATTGCTGCCTTGACATGGCAAGAGGGCTTGTGTGGTATGATGAGACTGCAGGCTATGCCGTGGAGGGCCACCCAGGATGGACAAGCCACGGCAGAGAACTCAGACAAAATATGATCGGCAGAGAACTCAGACAAAACATGATCCACTGGAGTAGGTAATGGCAACCCACTTCAGTATCTTTGCCAAGAAAACTCCATCAACAGTAACAAAAAGGCTAAAATATATGATGCCAGAAGATGAGCCCCTCAGGTCAGAAGGTGTCCAATATGTTACTGGGAAAGAGCAGAGGGCAAGTTCAAGTAGCCCCAGAAAGAACGAAGTGGCTGAGTCAAAACCAAAAGGATGTTCAGCTGTGGATGTGTCTGATGGTGAAAGGAAAGTCTGATGCTGCAAAGAACAATACTGCGTAGGAACCTGGAATGTAAGATCTATGAATCAAGGTAAGTTGGATGTGGTCAAAAATGAGATGGCAAGAGTGAACATTGACATCTTGGGAATCAGTGAACTAAAGTGGACGGGAATGGGCGAATTTTACTCAGGAGACCATTATATCTACTACTGTGGCCAAGAATCTGTAGAAAAAATGGTGTGGCCTTTATAGTCAACAAGAGAGTGAAAAAGGCAGTAATGGGATAAAATTTCAAAAACCACTGAATGATCTCGGTCCAAATCCAAGGCAAATAATTCAACATCATAGTAATCCATGTCTATGTCCCAAACACTGATGCAGAGGAGGCTGAAATGGATTGGTTCTATGAAGACCTACAACACCTCCTAGAATTAACACCAAGAAAAGAGAGATGTCCTTATCAGCATAGGGGACTGGAATGGTAAAGAAGGAAGTTAAATCATAACCAGAATAATGGACAAGTTTGGCCTTGCAGAACAAAATTAAGCCAGGCAAAGGCTAACAGAGTTTTGTCAAGAAAACACACTTGTCATAGTGAACACCCTCTTCCAACAACCTAAGAGGCGACTCTACACATGGACATCACCATATGGGCAACACCAAAATCAGATTGATTATATCATTTCAAGTTAAAGAGGGAGAAGCTCTATACAGTCAGTAAAAACAAGACCTGGAGCTGACTGTGGCTCAGATCATGAGCTACTCATTGCAAAATTCAGGCTTCAACTGAAGAAAGTTGGGAAAACCATTCAGGCTTGATCTAGATCACATCCCTGATGAATATACAGTGGAGGTGAACAACAGGTTTAAGGGACTAGATTTGATAGACAGAGTGCCTGAACTATGGACAGAGGTTTGTGACATTGTATAGGAGGCAGCAATCAGCACCATCCCAAAGAAAAAGAAATGCAAGAAAGCAAAGTAGCATTCTGATGAGGCTTTACAAATAACAGAGGAAAGAAGGAAAGTGAGAGGCAAAGATGAAAAGGAAAGATTTACCCAACTGAATGCAGATGTCCAGAGAACAGCAAGGAGAGATAAGGAGGCCTTCCTGAATGAACAATGCAAAGTAATAGAGGAAAACAATAGAATGGGAAGGACTCTTCAATAAAATTGGAGAAATCAAGGGAACGTTCCGTGCAAAGCTGGCCATGATAAAGGATAAAAATAGCAAGGACCTAACAGAAGCAGAAGAGATTAGGAAGAGATGGCAAGAATACACAGAAGAACTATACAAGAAGGATCTCAATGTCCTCAACAACCATGACGGTGTGATCACTGACCTAGAGCCAGACATCAGTTGCACTCATTTCACATGTTAGCAAGGTCATGTTCAAGATCCTACAAACTAGGCTTCAGCAGTACGTGGGTAGAGAACTGCCAGAAGCACAAGCTGGGTTTCAAAGAAGTAAAGAAACTAGAGATCAAATTGCCAATATTTGCTGGATTATGGAGAAAGCAAGGGAGTACCAGAAAAACATCTACTTCTGCTTCATTGACTACTCTAAAGCCTTTGATTGTGTGGATCACAACAAACTGTGACAAGTTTTTAAAGAGATGGGAGTACCAGACCTCCTCACATATCTCCTGAGAAACTTATATAAGGGTCAAAAAGCAACAGAACAGGATATGGAACAACATTGGTCTAGCATAGGAAAAGGAGTACGATAAGGATGTATATTGTCACCCTGCTTATTTAATTTATATACAGAGTACATCATGCAAAATGCTGGCCTGGATAAATCAAAAGCCAGAATTAAGATTGCCGAGAAAAACATCAAGAACCTCAGATATGCAGATGATACCACTCTAATGACAGAAAGTGAAGTGGAGCTAAAGAGCCTCTTGCTGAGGGCAAAAGGGGAGAGTGCAAAAGTTGGCTTGAAACTCAAAATAAAAAAAACTAAGATCATGGCATGCGGCCCCATCACTCCTTGGTAAACAGAAGGGGAAGTCATGGAAGCCGTGACAGAATTCACATTTCTGGGATCCAAGATCACTGCAGATGGTGACTGCAGCCATGAAATTAAAAGATGCCTCTCCTTGGGAGGAAAGCTATGGAAAACCTAGACAGCATAATAAAAAGTAGAGACATCACCCTACCAGCAAAAGTCCGTATGGTCTAAGCAATGGTATTCCCAGTAGTAACATATGGCTGCGAGAGTTGGACCATAAGGAAGGCTGAGCGTCAAAGAATAGATGCTTTCGAATTATGCTGCTGAAGGTAACTCTTGAGAGTCCCTTAAACTGCAAGGAGATCAAATCAGTCAATCCTAAAAAAAAAATCAACCCTGACTGTTCCCTGGAAAGCCAGATACTGAAGCTAAAGCTCAAATACTTTGGCCACCAAATGAGAAGGGAGCACTCACTGGAGAAGACCCCGATGATGGGAAAGATTGAAGGTCAAAGAAGAAGGGGACGGCAAAGGATGAGATTGTTAGACAGTGTTATCGATGCAACAAACATGAAATTAAGCAAGTTCCGGAAGATGGCAGAAGACAGGAGGGTCTGGCGTGATGTGGTCCGTTGGGTCGCGAAGAGTCAGACTTGACTTTGCGACTGAACAACAACAACAATAGCAACCTAAAGCTAGAAATGAGATGGGTTTTTTTAAAAAGATTTTTAAATTGGTTTTCCACATATTACCAAGACATCCATCCATAAACAATAACCACAAACGTATAAACATATAAACCACCTCTAACTAAACCAAGCCACCACCCACTCACCCACCACCCACTCACCCTTATATCACTATTTTCTTCCCCAGTCACATTGATCATATCATTAGTTTAATGTGTCCTCTCTATCTTCAACGTTACCAATTTCCATTAAACTTTACATTAACTCACAAAATTAATTGCCTTTTATCCTGTATATTAACACTAGTTCACTTATATTCAGTTCAGGCTTTAAAGAAAATGTTTGTTAAAAATAATAATCACCTGGAATATTCACATCTTCATCCATTGCATATTTCATCATATCATTTTTCTGAATTGCCATTCCCTACATATCATAGCCCAGTTCATTTACCTATTTCAGCCACTAAAATAATTGTTCTAAACCATCTGCTTCATTTTAACAATCTCTCTCACAATTACCAATTATCTTGCGAATTTAATAGCTTGAGGTCTATACATACATTTCATTCAAATAATCAAGGTCTGTAATACTGTTCATTCTGACATTTTCCACCTACACCATTTATTCCATTTCATTCCATCTAGATTTAAGGGAGGTATAAACTAAATAGATAAGAAGGCTTTCCAACATAATACCAGAGTGTGCAACTTCATCTGTTACAAGTTTCTCCTGTTATTTCATACCTTTCTTATTCCTCATTCTTCAACCTATATATCATGGTCAGTTATTTGTATAACTTCTAACTAATACAATTTTCTTAAATAGTCTATTTCCAGAGGGTATTTCTAATGTATACAGTGAAGATTTATTCCAACTACAAATAACCAATTGTAATTCCAAACCTTTCCATCCTATTAAACTTCTGGCTGTTTCCCCTAAATTCCTCTCCAGCTTGTAACAAAATATATCTATTCAGCAGCCCTCTTTACACTGAAGAGAAAGAAACAAAAATCATTTCATATCGTCATCATCTGCCAGTTTCATCCTATTATTTCTTGCCCTATTCATTCCTTCACCTATATTTCCTAACCACATGTGTTTATTTAGACTGGCATTATTACATTAAATCTACATCAAGGGACTGTTTACAACAACAACATCATACTCCCTTTCCTTTTTAAATTGATTTTCCTCATCTTCTTGTAGGTGACGAGAGTCTTTGTACTCCTTTAGGAAAATTCCAACAAAATCTCTTCCATGAATGGTTGCATCCTCATTCAATTGTTTAGAGCCTTCCATTTTCTTTACGTCTTTATTCGTTCTTCCCTTCCTTCCTGGTTTCTCCTTTTTTCCAAAAAGCTTAGACCGTCTCTTTTTTCCCCCCTTCCTATTTTTGACTTTTTTCCTCTTTCAAAGTTGCTTTTTGGCTGGTCAATTTCTTTCATCCCTACTTCCGTCGCCAGGTGCAGCCTATCATGTTGCATGTCCTGCTGCTCTTTCACTGGCTTACTCTCCCAAGAGTCATTACATCTTTGTGTTTCCTGTAAATGTTCTTCATTTTCCTTATCTTCTACTGGTAAAGTTTGTAGGTTATTCAACATCTTAGTCCATACCAATTGGGTCCCAGGTCCCATCAATGTCCACGGCCGTTTTTCTTACAGTAAATGGGCTGTCCGCAGGAGGGGTGTGAGAGATCCATTCCTTTTCAAACAGCACAGTTCAAAAAGCCAAACCTTCAATGTGACGTGGAAAATAATCCTCGTAAAACCAAAAACAAAAAGGAAAACACCACATTTAAAAAGACGGATGGTCGTTGCTGGTGGAGACATGCAGCCATGTCTCCTCCGCTCCACAGTCCCACTTCGGGGCAATAGCAGAACCCCCCCGAGGGCCGAATTCGGGGAGGGGCCGCCGCAAGCCCCCTGCTACCAACCCCACCTCCAGTGGGGTCGGCCGAAGCCCACTGGTGGAACGGCGGAGCTCCTAGGAGGCGCGAAGGGCATGGCGAAGCGCAAACACGCCCGCCCGTCACAAACGCCGTACCGGAAGTCCTAGCTAGAAATGAGATGTTGTAAGAGACTCCCATTCTAGCTGTATCTGAAGAAGTGAACAGTGACTCATGAAACAGTGACTCACATGTTTTGTTAAAATTTAAAGTGGTATTGGACTCTTGCTCTTTTCTACTGTATAAAAACCAGCAGTTCTGCCAATCCATTCTCAGGAAATACTTCTTTGTAATACTTTCAAAAACGTAATCAATGGACAAGGTCCTTTATAGTCTGAACATTAATCAGCTTTAAGAGCTGAGTTGCCCTGAAAATTTGTCAAATTCGGGGAGCATATTTAACTTGGTTTATGTTTCCTCATGTATTTCCAGTTCCAAGGCCCCTGTTCTTTTCATCTCTAACCTCCATCTGCCTTAACTTGGGTTGCATTTCACTTCAGCTCTGGCCATCTTTCTTGCTATATTAATCATTTTCTTTATTTTGTGAAAGCTTTTTGGGAGAACAGCAATGCCATCTGCTAAATCAAGATTAGGTGACTGCTCTGTCTCGTTCCAGTACTTTCTAAAAACTCACCATCTGTTAAACTGATGTGTCTCCACCTAAAACTAGAAATGAGATGTTGTAAGAGAGCACACTTTAATCTAGTGTATCTCTAGAGGTTCCAGTATGTGCCTTTGTGTAGATTGATGGCACTGAGGAGGTGGTACTGAAGTAGATTCTGTTCCAAAAGAATCTCTGTTTCAGCTACATAGTGCTATAGTCAGCTGATGTTTTTAAAGTTAAGCTAAAGGGCCATGTTCACTGATAACAAAAAAACAGTAGGTATGTGGAATATAATTTAATCTAACAAATCTAAGAAATTACAGAAAAGTTCTAGAGAATCTATGGATGCTGCAAATTTCACTGTAAACATGTCACACTGTTGAATTTACCATGTTCGAAGAGGGAGATTAAATGTGAGCCAATCACTTGGTCTGTTCAGTTTGTGTGAATGCCTTCCTAACCAATTTGCATGGGGTTTCCCCAAAACTGTGCTAGCACATAGATGCTGCTGATTCAAGCTGTTTGGCTGTCATTAGCGCTGTCTATTTAAACAATTGCATTCTGTGAAGCAGTTACACAGCAAGGAGTGGGGTAGATGAACTCAAATAGGCTGTGTGAGGACATGCATATACGAAAAGCCAATTGTGGAGTACTGCATGGTTAGTAATCTGCCACACTCACAAACAGATGAACAAACTCTCAAATCAATAGTCCAAAAAATCAAGTCTCTGTTCACAGCTGGCGAACTGGTGGGTGTTAGGACATCCCTAACGAAGTCATGTATATATGACTTCTTAGTATCCATGATGGCTGGCCTCTGAGTCCTTCTGCACTCAGGTAGCCTGTCATAGCATCTGGCACACTGCTGAGAACCACCTCTCTATTTTGAAGGCAGCAGATGACAGGCCAGTTATTTATTTATTTATGTATTTGATTTATATACCACCATCCCTGCAAGCAAGGTCAGAGCAGTTTACATCAATATCATAAACAGGGCTCTAGTCGGGGGGGAGCTCTCAGGTACAGAGCTCCGGAAGAGAACCTCTAGGGGGCGGGGCGGTCACGTGGTGAAGCCCCGCCTCCTTCTTTACCCCGCCCTCTGCTTCGATCCTCATTCCGTTTGGGAATGAGGATGAAGCAGGAGGGTAAGTAGCCGGGCCTTCTGACACACTTCCGGTGATGTCAGGGGGTGTGGCCTTCTGTCACTTCCGGTGATGTCAGGGGGCGTGGCATATGCAAATAAGTTATGCTAATTAGTTATGCTAATGAGCTCCGGCAGCTCTTTTTCTACAACAAGACCCCTGATCATAAACAATTGTTTAATAACCAATTAAAACAACATAAAATCACAGATAATAAAATCACAAACTACCATGTAAAATAACCTGTTCAGATGTCAATCATATTTGAATATAGCATTGGTGCCCTGATGTCAAATTAGAACCAGGCCACTGGTGGATGGGTGGTCAGGAAGAGGGAGGGACGTCCACTGCCTCAACCAAAAGCCCAGTGGAAGAGTTCCATCTGGCAGGCCCTGCGGAACTGTAGTAAATCCCACATTGCCCTGATCTCATATGGGAGCTCATTCTACCAGGTAGGGGCCAGGGTTGAAAAAGCCCTGGCCCTGGTCGAGGCTAGTTGGATATTCCTGGGGCCAGGGACTGCGAGAAGATGTTGATTAATGGACCTCGGTGTCCTCTAGGGCTCATATGGGAAGAGACGGTCTTGAAGGTATGCTGGCCCCTGGCCGTATAGGGCTTTAAAGGTAAGCACCAGCACCTTGAAACAGATCCAGAATTCAATAGGTAGCCAGTGCATTTTGTTCAGCACTAGGTGGATATGAGCCTGCACAGGCATCGCTGTCAACACCCATGCTGCCGTGTTCTGCACTAGCTGCAATTTCCGGAGCAGAGTCAAGGGCAGCCCCACGTAGGAGAGTTACAATGATCCAGTCTGGAAGTCACCATTGCATGAGTCACTGTAGCTAGGTCTCAGTGGTTCCATTTACCTCAGATGGAAAAAGGCAGACCTGGCAGTGGCGGTGACCTGGGCCTCCATAGAAAGGGAGGCGTCCAGGAACACCCCCAGGCTCTTCACCCTTGATGTTGGCACCAGCAGAGCCCCATTGAAGGTTGGGAGCCTGATTCCCTGACTCAGTCCCCCGCGACTCAGGTGCAGGACCTCTGTCTTTGATGGATTTAACTTCAGCTAAGGTCTTAATGTAGCCAATCTGAGAGAACACAAGTCCTGGCAGCGTAAGAAGGAGTCCACCATACAAGAGGTTTCTGCAGCTGTGTTTGGTGTAAAGCAAAGGACAAGAATGACAGAAGCAACATCCCCCCCATTTTGGATTTGCTTCTACATTAAGGTTCCTACTGTGTACAATTAAGGGTAGGGAAGTTGCTGGAACTCACTGGGGTTGGGAAGAGGTTGCCAGCACTGAAGTGCCTTCAGCATTTGCCTTAAGTCTGAATTTCACAGACTTGCACAAGTATTACCCTGGTAAGGGCAGTTTGGGCTCAGATCCCCTCCCCTCAACAATTATTAACTGTTGTATGGCTACACAGGAAGTATGGAAAATATATTTTAAGGAAGTAAGTAACCAGGTATCACAGGGTTCCCCTACACTTTTGGACTGTGTCACCCTCATCCTGATAGTCCCTGGTCTGGTGTTTGAGCGAGAGGTGAACAGCACATGGACTGGCAAAGCAAAAGCATGGTTTGCAGATACATTTGAAAACAGAGTTGACATCCTGAGCAAGACACACACCCCCACACACAAATAATTATACAAACATCTGACAATTTCCTGCTTCTTAAAAATATACCAAACATGTCACACATAGTATTTTCCTAACTCCACCTTGTTGTAGGGCCAGTTCTACAAGATACCTCCATCTGAAAGCCCCCCTGGATATGTCCATTTTTATGCCACAGTACGTTAAGTTAATCTCAAACTCATTCACCCGCTCATCTTCGAACATGGTATATGCCATTAAATGCCAACAATGCCCTTCAGTTCTCTACATAGGGTAAACAGGTCAAACCCTACACCAAAGGATAAGGTAAAGGTTCCCTTGCTCGAAAGCCAGTCGAATCTGACTCTAGGGTTGTGGTGCTCATCTCCGTTTCAAAGCCAAAGAGCCAGCGCTGTCCGAAAATGTTTCCGTGGTCATGTGGCCGGCATGAGTAAACAACAAGGCGCATGGAACGCTGTTACCTTCCCACCGAAGTGGTACCTATTTATCTACTTGCAATTTCTTGCTTTCGAACTGCTAGGTTAGGTTGGCAGGATACATGGACACAAATCTGACATGAAGAATCACAAAACGGAGAAACCTGTAGGAGAACACTTCAACTTTCCAGGACATTCTCACAGTAGCTGTTTTATTGCAAAGGAACTTCAGAAACAGACTACAATGGGAGATTGCTGAGTTACAAATTATTACAACACTCAGGACAATGGAGTCCCCAGGGTTTAACCGAGATATTGGTTTCTTATCTCACTACACATGCTAACATAATTCAGTTCTCACATCTGTTGTAAACGCCTTTATTATGCTGTATGCTAATTTGCTGCTATTCACAGGTCTTACCAATAGCCTTCATCCAGTTTTAGCTATATTTTCTGCTCATTTACTTATGCAGTAAGTAAATTGGCCCTTCCTGACAACACCCTCTACCTATATGTAATGGTTGGTGACATTTGTTTCAACATATTTGAAGAAGTGTGCATGTATACAAAGGCTTATACTTTGAATAAAACTTTGTTGGTCTTAAAGGTGCCACTGGACTCAAACTTCGTTCTGCTTCAGACCTCTGCGGCTACCCTGAAATACGTGTATGTACAGTTCTGGCTAATGGAAACTTAGTCCATAAGTGGAATCTCTATCATACCTTTAATTCATGCTTCTAGTCTAACGTGGAAATTCAGTGAAGTGTGAGAGCTGCACATACATCTGAAACATGCACAATATTGTTCTTTGATTTCCCAGGGTATAATTCTCCTTAGGACTGCACAATAATGCACTTATGAATGTATTTTTATCCTTTCTTTTCTTCATGGATCAAGCATTTAACAAAGCTTTCTCCTCTTTCACACAACTGCATATGTTTCAGAACATGTGAAATAGACAGCAATGGAACAGGAAGCTAAGCAGCAACCACAGATATGTTATTGAAGTTTTTTAGAATATCTGTTGATATATCACAAGCTCCTGCCATAGCAAAAGGAGTCTCTTTGGACTTGAATCAGAATGTTCCCAGTTCTAGGGTTTTTTCTTTCTTTCTTTTTTTTTACAGTAATCATCTTCCTGAAAAGACAAAGCTGTTCTTCTGATTCATGACTTGGTCAGATTCCTCTGCAAGCCACCTTCTAGGAGCAGAAAAGAAGAGAATACTGTGACATGGATTATAAGATCAAAGTGTATCAATTTCATGACTTTGCTTAGAATTTGCTAACCAAATTGCTGCTGCCTCCTTGTCCCAGACCACCCAGTTTTGTTCTGTGGCATTGAATTTCTTAGAGACATACGCCAGGGGTGGAGTTTCCCATCACTTCCCTCCTGCAATATTCCCCCATTGCCACATCTGAAGCATCAACTTGTTTTCATCTGGATGGGCAAGAATGGGTTCAAAAGTTAATAACACTTTAATCCTTTCAAATGCCTCCTGGCATTCAGGTGTCCATCGGACTCAAGCCCCGGGTTTGGCTTGTTCGGACCCCTTCCCTTTGATTTTCAACAGATCGGTAAGGGGTAGGCTTACTTGTGCAAATTTTGAGATGAAGGCCCTGTAAGAATTAGCAAATCCTAAGAATGCCTGGAGCTGGTGCCTGATTTTGGGGGCCTCCAGCCCCAAGAAGTTGGCCACTTTGCATGGGTCCATCTCCAAACCCTGTGGTGAAATACGGTAACCCAGGAATTCCGCCTCTGTCTTGTGGAACTCACATTTCGACAATTTAGCAACCAGTTTACAGTCATACAAAATCTGTAGCACTTCCCTCACTAATTGCACATGTGACTCCTTATCTTGGGAGTATAAAAGAATGTCATCAAGATAAATGAGGGCCCCCTTAAAAAGGTGCTTGTGCAACACCTCATTAATCAAGTTCATAAACACCCCCAGTGCCCCCCGGAGCCTGAGTGGCATCACCAGGTATTCAAACTGTCCCAAGGGAGTATTGAACGCAGTCTTAGGCTCATTCCCCTCCCAAATGCGCACTCAGAAGTTTGCATCTCGAAGATCCAGCTTAGTAAAGATTTATCCTTTTGCCACCTCTGCCAAGAGATCTTTAATAAGGGGGAGGGGTATGCATTTGTAACAGACACAGCATTCAAGCCCCGGTAATCTGTACACAGTCTCAAACCCCCGTCCTTCTTTTTCTGAAAGAGGACTGGGGTGGCAAATGAGGAGGAGGGAGGGCGAATGAAACCTCGGGCTAGGTTTTTGTCAATGAACCTCCTCAGCTTCACTTTTTTGGCAGGGCTCATAGAGTACAATCTGCCCTTAGGTAACTTGTGGCCCGGCAGAATCTCAATAGCACAGTCAGTGTTTCTGTGGGGTGGGGGCAACTCGTCTGCTTCTTCCTGCTCGAACACCCTAGCCATGTCTCTGTACTCTAATAGAATAGCTGCCAGCTCCTTGCTGGCCAGAGAGGCTCGGGCAAACAGCATTTGTGATACCTCCTCCCACTCAGGGTTCAAAATGTGGGTTTTGTATTGGGGGGGTTACAAAGTGCACCAGACCCCCCCCCAAACTTGATGTAAGGTTCATGAGCCCAGAGCCAGGGACTCCCCAGCACCATAGAAAACTGAGCCATGGGATTGATGACAAAAGCCCTTAGCTCCCAGTGCTCCTCGGTTCCCATAACGATGGGAATCATATTTATTTATTTATTTATTTGTTTGTTAAATTTATATCCCGCCCTCCCCCGTAGGGCTCAGGGCGGCTTACATGGCAAAAACATGCTCATAAAAACATCAAATACTATAATACAATTTAAAAACATTATCATCTGGTAATTATGTGATGTCATGTCCTGTGGTTTCACTTCCAGGTGATGTCACTTTCTAAGTTCCACCCTTCCCGATGATGTCACACCCTGCACCAAACCACACCCCTTCCTGTGATGTCACTTTAAGGCCACTCCCCCAAACCCACTTCTTCCTCCAAAGTCATCTTGTGGCTCTTGAGCATCTGACATCTATGTGGCTCTTACATGAAGCTAAGTTTGGCCGCCCCTCCCCTAGGATAAGCAAGAGGCAGCCAAAATGCAAAAATACTTGAGTCAATTCAAGGAGATACCCAAAATTCCTTCTCATTCCATAATAGCAACCCTATAATCCCATGCATATCCCAGGATAGGTGCCAGGTGGGCTGGCAACACATGGCAAATGTCTGCATGGAGAAAGCAGATGTTGCTTATAAGCATCTCCCTGCTGCCCTCCCATTGGGTCAGTGCTATGCCTGCTTACCAGTGATGCCTCACGCCACATGAACTTCCATCCAGAAACTGGGAGCTGAAAGGCAGTTCAGGAAATGAAAGGAAGACAAGGCTGTTCATCTTAATTTGAAGAAAAGCAGGGCTGAAACAAGAAAAGTGCAAGGGCAGCATAGCAGGACTAACAGAGATATCAGATATTGCTGACAAGCTGGAGTGGACAGATAACATCTGATAATTTCCCAAATCCTTCTAGTGTGCATGGAGGACATTCTCACACACAATTCTGAGACTCTCATTTGCTGTTTGAACCATATGTGAACATTCTCTGAGTAGGATAGAAAATGGAAGAGAGCCATTTTAAAATGAGATTTAAAATCTGATCAATGCAGGCATTACACAGAGCTTTCAGTGAACCCTGGTTAAAACTTCATGTCTGTCTCTATACTTTTGGGGATGAAATCGGATGCCAATCAGGACATGGAGAGGTGAAGTCAGTTTTTGTTTGATGTTGGTATAAATGCCCTTGGAGCCAGAGGCATCCAAAGAGCTGTTTTTTCCTTCCAGGCTTCAGGAGAGTTTGGAGGTTTGCCCTGTACCTTTGAATTAGGAGGCAGAACTTCCAAACTGGTTTTTAAAAAAGGTTTGCAGTGGTTTGCAACAATCTAAAAATACATATCTAACAGTGCAAATCAATACTGGCATTATATTCTCCCCCATAAATCTTGAATATGCTAGACTGGTTGATTAACAGTGCAGTCCTAAGCAGTGTTACAGCCTTTAAGTCCATTGAATTCAATGAACTTTAGGTCTAATTAATTATCTGCTAGGTACACCATCTCAAGACTCAAATACAGCTAAATAAATGGAAAAGGAGCAGCTACTGTGACAAACTCTGTATTAGACACTACAAAGATAGTGATAATATTAATGACATGAATAATATGAATAACAAAACAGTAATGCATTTTTGTGGAAATAAAAATATATGACATTTTAATAACAAGATGACAGCCCAATTCTAAACATAAAAGGATCTAGGGGTCTTAGTAGACCACACACTGAATATGAGTCAGCAGTGTGATGCAGTACCTAAAAAGGCAAATGTGATTTTGGGCTGTATCAACAGAAGAATAGTGTCCAGATCACACGAAGTGATGGTATCACTTTACTCTGCTCTGGTTAGACCTCACCTAGAGTATTGTGTTCAGTTTTGGGCACCACAATTTAAGAATGATATAGACAACCTGGAATGTGTCCAGAGGAGGGAAACAAAGATGGTGAGGGGTCTGGAGACCAAGTCCTATGAGGAAAGGTTGAAGGAGCTGGATATGTTTAGCCCAGAGAGGAGACAACTGAGAGATGATACGATAACCATCTTCAAATACTTGAAGGGCTGTCATATAGAGGATGGTGTGAAGGATGGACCTGAACCACTGGACTGAAATTAAATCAGAAGAGTTTTTGGCTAAACGTTAGGAAGAACGTCTTGACAGTTAGAGAACAGGCTTCCTGAGGAGGTGGTGGGCTCTCCTTCTTTTAAACAGGTTATCAAACAGAGGCTAGATGGCCATCTGACAACAATGCAGATTCTGTGAACTTAGGCAGATCATGAGAGGGAGGGCAGGAAGGATTGCCTCAGAGCTTAGCTCTTGTGGCCCTTTCTTACATGCCCAGGGAAATGCTAATCGCCACTTTGAGATCAGGAAGCAATTTTTCTCCAGGCCAGTTTGGCTGGAGATCCTGGAGGGGGTTTTTTTTGGTCATCTTCTGGGTGTGGAACAAAGGTCACTGGGGGCATGGGGTGGAGGTATTTGTGAATTTTCTGCGTTGTGTAGAGGGTTGGACTAGATGACCCTGGAGATCCCTTTCAGCTCTATGATTTTATGATTCTATGGCCCCGGTCACACTAGGGGGAAAGGCACGGCTGAAGTGTGGCTTTTTAGAATCACATCAATAGAGAAGCGCAGCTGCAGGATCGGACAAATCCCCCCAGCCACCACGCAGTGCGCACATGCGCAGTTTGGCAGGACCTCGATTGCTGTGGGAGAGACGGGCGCATCGGCGATCAGACGCCCGCCTGTGCTGCATGGCAACCGGTAGGTAGTGCTGTTTTGCTACTACCTGTCAGGACCCACAGCAAAACAACGAAGTACACGCTTCCAAGAAGGTTTTACTTTTATTGAAAAGCCATAGATGCAGTAACATGAACACTGTTAGGAATGGCAGGCTACCTATGCGCATAATAGGATATAGGGCATTCGTATGCGCCCCCCCAGCAATAGCCAATTAGATGGACTCCCGTGCGCGGGATTCAGGAAAGTTTCCAACAGTAGCAAAAGCTGGGAACCAGAATGACCCCACGGAAGGTAGACACCACACTCCTCCAGTACTTCTTTACAGATAAGCGTTGCAGCTGGTAAGCAATTAAGCTCATGGAAAGGAATGCAAAACAATTAGAACGTCTCTACCTACTCATGGCAGCTTAGCTGACACTACCTTTTTGAGCCGCATCTTTGCCCGGAAGGGACGGATCGGGGACGGGTGCGCGCCGCTTCCCAGATGTTGCGGTATGATCGCGCCCGCTTGATGCGCCCCCGATCCGTCCCTCCCACGGGGCAGATTCTCCCGTGTGACCAGGGCCTATAATAACAAGATGACAGCCCAATCCTAAACATGTTTACTCAGAAGTAAGTTCCACAGTAATTAGTGGGACTTTCTTCAACCCATTGGGACCATCCCAAGGAGAGTGATTCCCTTGGACGGGCTAAGAAGAATGTAACTCTTTTTAGGATTGCACTGCAAGTATGCTTTGAATTGCAGCTTTGCAGTCACTTTTGTCTGTGAACCTCCTGGAAGCTTCTGACAGAAGATAAGGGAACTTTATTTACTCCTACTGTGTATATTACCTTTCTGAGGCTCTCACAAGACCCTTGCCTTTTGGTACTTACATGGAATTTTACAACTAGCTCCCAGAGCAGCAGCCTGCCCAAAGGCTAGAAGACGACAATACTGTTTCTCTTATTTTGGGTTGTCATGCTTTGAGCAGAATGGCTGAAAATGGTATTATGAGATGCTGGACATAACAGACAATTGAGGGGGGCATCATTCTGATTTCATTCACTGTGCATGATGGCTCACATCAGAGCTGATTCTATCTTAATATCTCTCTCTCTCTCTCTCTCTCTCTCTCTCTCTCTCTCTCTCACCGTGTCTCGCGCTCTCTCTCTCTCTCTCGCTCTCTCTCTCTCACACACACACACACACACACACACACACACACAAATATCCTTGTATTGCAGCCCATGCCCATTCATGGCTCTTCCCTTAAAAATCCATGTAGATTTGATGTTCAGTTTAATATTTTTCGGAGCTGCGGTGGCTCAAGTGGTTAAGACGCTGAACTGCAGGCTGTGGAAGGTCAGTAGTTCAGCGGTTCGAGACCCGGGTGCCGCATGACGGAGTGAGCTCCCATCTCTAGTTCCAGCTCCTGCCAACCTAGCAGTTCGAAAGCAAGAAATTGCAAGTAGATAAATAGGTACCACTTCGGTGGGAAGGTAACAGTGTTCCGTGCGCCTTGGTGTTTAGTCATGCCGGCCACATGACCAAGGAAACGTCTTTGGACAGCGCTGGCTCTTTGGCTTTGAAACGGAGATGAGCACCGCAACCCTAGAGTCGTATTCGACTGGCTTTCGAGCAAGGGAACCTTTACCTTTACCTTTAATATTTTTCACATGTATTCTTCTAAGGAATTATGTCAGAATACATTACATCAGAATAGCATCTCTTCATACAGGTCTTAATGTGAACCAAAATTTCAGTAGAATTCAGTCCTGGCATAGTAAAATAGTAATAACATGCCTCTGTGCATGCAGAGACTATTATTTTCTCACTGCTGAATGACAACATCATATTCCTGCATATCTAGGATTGGGAAATGGCTCAGGATGTGGCTTTTATGAGCAGAGATTAACCCCTTATAGCTTTTAAAAAAGAAATTATTTATCAAAGTGCTGTCCTATGCTTATATACAACTATACCTATGTCCCAAAAATTTCCTTAGTGAGCCAAAATAATAACTACAGCTTCTTTAACACACACTGTCACTTTACTACAGCATTTACTTGTACTGCTACTACAGTGGTAACATTACTAGTTCATTGCATCTCTTTTGCTCTCAAGGGGCATTTCCTTTTCTTAATCAGCATAAGAAATTATAAACGCTTCCTCAGTTTTCTTCAGTATATGTTGTCATTTTGCTCTCCCTGATAACAGGAGGTGAGCATATGTGACAAGCAAGCAGTGAGAATAAGATCAGCAGTGGCAGTTTCTCCCTCTGTGCAAATGCAGAGTGACTTGTCATAACCAAGGAATGATGAGGGAGGCACAAACAAAAGCCCCAGCAACAAAATGAGTCTTAGCCATTCCCAGCATAACCCTTTTGTATTGGTAACCACAACATTTTCTTGGGAAAACTTCTTTAGAAAATGATTATGATAAAACAGTTCCTATCCAATTGCCATGGAGGTAATTTTTTTTCTCTGGAGTGGTTGCTCAGTCTTTATGCAGCTGCCTCAGGGGATCAGAATTACATTGTGGTTCTATCTACCACATCTGGTCTCTAGGTGTGTTGCAATATTTCACCTCTTCAAGGGATAAGTCACCATGCAGAGCATCCTCCCAGCTTCTGCTTTGATTTCTGAGCGACAATGAGTTACTTGTCCATTTCTTCCACAAATGGGTAAAAGAAGAGGGGGGATATTGAGTGGGACTTTGAACATACGCCTGATACAGTAGCAAAGGCTCTCCTTCTGTATGTCCTTGAGCACACACTGCTCTGCCCTATGGCAAAAGTAGCCCCAGAGAGCTTTGAAATGCCATGTTTGGGATCATGACCCGTCTTCATTAGCTATGACATCGAGCCAGCATAGTGGTTAGAGTGTTGGTCAAGTATCTGGGAGACTCCAGTTCAAATCCCCACTCTGTCATGGACATTTGCTAGGTGAATTGGTGGGCCAGTTACACAATCTCTCTGACTCACAGAGTTGTTGTGAAGAGAAAATTGAGGAGAGAATAATGATGTTGTAAGCTGTTTAGGGGTCTCAACTGGGGAGAAAAGTAGGGTATAACTAACTAACTAAAGTGAAGGGAGGTAGCTATTTCCCCCCAAAGCATGGATGTATGATAGCAGCTCTGCCTTGTTAATAAGTAATGTTGAGTGCCTCAGTCTCACAAACTTCTCATTCTAGAGCTAAAAATACAAGACATTTCTCTCATAATTTGATCACTACCACTTTTGCCCCTGCTGGGGCATAAGTGCATTATTTATCTGAAAACACCAGTACCTCCCTCCATAATGGAGAGCTCCATGTAGAGCAGAAGGGGCCCAAAATCATATAGGGAGCCTCTTCAGTCAAATATTTTTCCTTTTTCTACAAGACTTATTTTCAATATCTATACTTCCATTGTTATAAACAGTACTACTCATGGATGCATTAACCACCATGCTAGATTTAGTCAAGAGAAGGGCTTCAGCCCAAATGGGAATCCCAACATCAATGTGATTTATCAGCTCCCTGCAGTAGGCTTCTTGTAAATTTCCCACAGTTTTTAAGACATGCACAAAATTCCCTTACCTCTTGACAAAGAACAGTTGCCATGTGCCCAGCTATGGGGGAAATTAAAATATTGGTCTCTTGCCCAGAATGAAAGGCAGAGACTGTGTTCTCCGTAGTATGTGGCAGATTTCTAGTGTGGGATTAGAAGGGCAGGAGGAGGGGGCCTGTCTGTTGCGTGGGGGAAATGTATCAGCTGTTTTAGCATCCAAAGCTTGTGCCCATACAGGCTCTTTGAATGTTTCATCAGCCACACAAAAACAGGAAAACAGCTCAGTTGAGATCTCCCCCCCCCCCAAAAAATCTGGGTAATATGTGAAAATGTCAGTCAGGAAGAGGAGATAATTTGTAGTTTGTAGTGCCTAATAATCAGCACATCTAGAAAGAATGTTCAAAGCCTGTCACCAGGGTTGGTTCTCCTGCCAACACACTCAAGCATGTGCTTGGGCTGGCACAACAAGGAAGCTATCAATACACCACAGGGGCTTGATTGACTCCCCACCATTAGAGACATGGGAGGTGACTGGCAGAACTTCCTGGGCCTGGGCCACCACTGAACCAGGAGGTAACAGAGGTACTTTGACTGGGGCAACCAAATACACTGAACATGTTCTTCTTATCAATGTTGTAATTAATGTTACATAGTAACATGCATGACCTTTAAACTGAACATTAGCTAGAGTGCTGCATTTCAGTATGGGGAAACCAGGTTTGGGATCCCTATGAAGCTCATTCAATGTTTTTGGCAGAGTTGTCAAGTCCACCCCACAGTTCCCAGCAGTTGTTTGGTGGAGGAGCCTGGGAAGGGAAAGTGTAATTGATGCTTTGCCTTTACTTTTGGATGACTACTCTATCATAGAGATTGGGTCAGTTCCTAGATTGTCGGAGGGGGGGCTTTGTATTACTTCTGGGTCTTCAGCTGGAAGTGACATTCCCCTCCATTTTCTATTGGCAGGGTTTGAAATATGCAAAAGGGGTGGAGCTCAAGCTGCGGAAAGAATAAACAGTTTTATTTAGAAGTGAAGCAACTGTGTAAAGAGGAGAGGAGAGAGAAGGTTCTGTATAACTGTCTAACCATCTAACGGTGTAACAAACAACCATGGAGGAAGAAGGCTCACGCACACAGCAGATCTTGCGTATTCTATTTTTTTCTCCCACCTGTCATTGAATCAAGGGAGGGCTATGGAGGCAATGAATTGAGCGCAGGTCATAGAGCTTCCCTATGTGTTGTGGGCATCTAGTAATCGTAGTTTTCGGATAAGTCAATATTTCTGATCCCGACCAACCTCACAGGGATGTTGTGAGGGATGGACTGGCATCATTGGGCTGTTACTAAAGTCCTGTTACTAAAGTCCTTTTTGAGCCCATGGGCACCTTTGGAATTTTCAGAGGTGGTAGTGTGTGACACCTCAAAATGGCTCCCATGGGAGACACAGCCAAACATGATCACTTTGCAACAGAATCGCACGGCAATCACATGAAGCTGCCTTATTCAGAGTTCAGCCACTGGTTGAACATTAGCATTATCTGTACTTTAGTCAGAAGCATGGCCCAACCATTGGTAGTGCAGCCAGCCTGGAGAAGGAGGGGATGGGCTTCTACTCCTGAACACTTATCTTCTCTCGTGCAACAGCCCGCCTTCTGAGAGTAGAGCAAAGCTCCCTCTCTTTGCAAAAGAGACTCATGGCAAAAGTGGGTCAGACTTGAAGTGGGAATGAAACCACACATGGGCTAAGGAAAGCCTGGGCACTTGCCAGTCTTCCTAGCCCTCCGGTGGCTGCGGCTGCTACTGGAGTCATACTGGAGTCATAGAAAACCTTCACATTTGAATCAGGTAGACAACAACAAGCCCTGCCTTACAATGGCCCCACACATTTTCTGAAAGTCTTGTCAGGCACTGGGGGAAGTAGTGGTGGCTGCCATGGTGCCCATTTGCACCACTGTAGGAAACCCTGGCCTAGATGGAAAAGGCAGGCATTTGCCATCAGCACTGGCTCCTACTTGTTTGCCCAGATGTATGAGTGAGATGCAAAGGGGGAACAGGAACAGCAAGCATTCACTTGCAAGCTCTTTCTGCTTCCTTGCGAGAGGTTCCCTGGACAGAATTTTGCCAAGGCCCTGAAAACCTGAAACTAGCACTGGGTACTGTGAAGCTCCAATGCCTCTCTCAGCTGCTTATAGGAAGAACTGGGAAAGAAATAATAAGTATGCCATAAACAGACTTGAATTTGCTGAACCCAGTGTAAATTTTGAATCACAAAAGACTTGGAGATATGCCCCATGTAACTAAAAGTGCTGCTTCACTGTAGAGAAAACATTTTTAGCTTGTTAGTGATAAGAATGCAACTTTGGAACACCAAGGGCAGTAGATACCAAAAGTAGATGTAGAATGTAAAGCAGATACATCACGTGTCTAGAAGCAAGTGCCTGAACATCAAGGTTAACAATTAGCAGATTCTTTTCACTTTTATGCATAATATAGTGCAATTGGAGCTAATATTCCAAGGTCACATTTTAAGTATAGCAGTCGCTATCTTAATATGCCTTTATGAAATACCTTTGAGAACAGCAGACATGTCATCCATATTCAGGCGACATAAGGATATCAACAAAACTAGCTTATTTGCAAATTCTTTCCTTACACTGGAGGAAACACTAATTCTGTGCCACAAGCAAGATGTAGCTTGTTCCAGTCTTGTTTTCCTAAATTTATGCAATTAGCAACCAATTAATTCTACATCAGAAAGAAAGAATTTGTCTTCCTAAGGCTTGTATATAATGCATGCGGATATTGGTTCAGTCAAAATGGGATCACGGTATATCTGTTTTCTTCACAGTTGAGAACAGTTCATGGCAAATATGCTTTTGTTCTTGCAGACTATTCTTCAGTCTTCCAAAAAAAAATAAAATAAATAATACTGTTCATACCTTTTTGTTAAAAAAAAGACAGTATGGTGGTTATTCTAACAGATGGAGGAGATATCTGAAACTGGCCCTAGAACCAAATAACACATCATGGCCAAATAACACATCTAAGCTGTGGAGTCTTATGAGCAAACGTCTACTTTGTGAGCTACTGGCATTAAAGTTGTGAGTGAGCAATTTGGCTACTGCATAAATTAGTTTGCTCTGAAGCCATCCTTCCTGAGCTAAGACACAAATGTGTGAGCTGGAGGCTAAAAAATTGTGAGCTAGCTCACACTAACTCATTTTAGAGGGAACAATGACCATGGCACATCTGTGTGTTTAAACCTGATCATAAATAAAAGTGGAACCCAAGGAGGGGTGAAAAGGAGGGGGCGGGGGATGGGTAAACCCCCGCTTTGGAGGCCCGATTTCCGCCGTGGCAGAATGGGCCCCGGGGGGAACGCCGCCCCGGTGTGTGCATCACCTGGAAGTGACGCAGGCACACTGGGCATGCTGGGGGCGAGGCCACAGCCATACAAGGGAAAACCCTATGGTTTTCCCTTGTATGGCCCTGGCCCTGCCCCCAGCGTGCCTGCGTCACGTCCGGGTGATGCGCGTGCACACACCCGACGCCAGCCGGGAGCCCCCCGCTCCCGGCGAAGAATCACTTGGCAACCCTAGGCAACCACCATGCTGCTTGATGAACCATAACTCCAGTCTGCCTGCTGGGAACTAGCCATGGAGTGACAAGATACCAGGACACATGGGCACCGGCCTCTAAATGACCCCCTTGCCACCTCGTGGTGAAGGCAGCCAGCAGCCCCCCCCATCACCCAGCTGAGTGGCTCCACACCCCAAGACTCCTTACGGAAGCCTCCAAAATGGGGGAGGCAAGCATGCAGGCACAGCCTCCCCCCCAAAAAAAGGACCCATCCCAGTGCCCAAACCACCAAGCTGTGACAGTAAAGAGCAAAACAAACAGAAGTAAACATCATGGAAGACCAAATACAAAGGTGGGTGGGCAAGTTGGCATGCCAAGGAACACCAAGACCGAAGCCTTGAGTGGGACCCATTTAAATATCCTTCTGGCCCATCCCCACCATCGCCCACACTTTGGCTCATGGCCTGACATGGCCAGTGGCCAGAGAATGGGCCTGACCCCCACCTCACTTTGACAGAGGGTGCCATCAGGCTGGCCTGCCTCCTTCCAGCCTCCCCCACCTCCTGCACTGCAAACATCAGTGGAAGGTGAGTCTTGGCCATGCTTCCCACTAAAATGTTGATTCTTCAGAGTGTTCTAAGCACTGTGTCACGTCCAGCTCATCCGTTCAATTCTGATGAGACAGGTTGGTTTAATAGTCATCAATAAAGCATGTTGCATAAGCTCAAGTGTTGTAACCACTCAGGCAAGGACCCAGTTACTAAAAATATGGTTTTGACAGTTTAATTTCAGGTATGGTTTTAGCTCCCCCCTGAAATCACAAGGCATTATAAAACTGTTTGGAGAGAAATGACAGTGACAACTAACTAAATGTGGCAACGCTAGTAAATCATAAATGCTTGGCAGAGTTTACCAGTCTTCTCTTTCATCCATGGTGAAATTGTAGAGTGTATGAATGCACATTAGCCGACTTGGCTTACCTTTGACTTTGTCTCCATGAATAGGTTTCATTTCTTATTATTGTAACTTAACACTATCATCAAGAGACAATATCCCAACTCCCATTTCACTTCAGACAGGTTGAACTGTTTGTACTGCCACTAAGGCTGGCTATCCTACAACAATATCCCAGAGGACTACAGGGTATCTTGTTAATTTGCTGAATAAAGCTGCAAGAAGACAGGTGTAAGATGTCCCTGTGGAAATTATGAAACTCGATAACACAACCTTTCCCTTGGGTTGCAGCCATTTGTAAATGTGACACTTAGTGTGTACATCTCTGTTGGTGATATAATGGATGCTAAGAGATTTTTTTTTTGGGTTGCACCCCAGAATTTATTTGGATAGCTAAGGAACTTCCTGTGATCACATAAGCCATGCTTTAAAATGTCTGCTGTTATATGTAAGGTGAAATTAAGGTTAATTTAAATATCTTAATTAAATATCATGGATGCAAATAATTAAGTTAAGTCAAGGAAGCAACAACTTAGATGTCTGATTTCTGTTAAACCCAATGGAGATAAAAATAATAAATATGTAGGAAATTTCGTACATGAAACTCCTCTCTAAAATATTTGGTTTTAAAAAAATGTATATGCCACCTTTCCAGAGATCTACCTGAGCCAACTCACAAAACAATACAGTAAAATAATAAAAACGACAACATATATTTAAAATATGTCAAATTATTCTGCAATCTTGCTATCTGAAACTTCTACCATAGTTTGAAACATCTCTGATGTAATCTACATAAATCTTTCCCTCCTCCATCCTTTTGTCTTGGCACTGGGTAGACTAATGTTCTGCCTGGTGCACTAAATTGCAGCAAGACCATTTACTTCATGTGCCCACCCATGCTTTATACTGGAGTATTGAGGAGCCATACTCTT
>NW_015166590.1:23849-37640 GCF_001447785.1 Gekko japonicus | reverse complement strand
TTTCCCAGGCCACTTTGTATGGTATTCTGCATGTCTGTGACAAGGATGATGGATGAGCAGGTCAGCGAATGCTTCAAAATGAGGTGCAGGAGGGCATGGGAAGTTCATGCTCTGGTCACAATGCTGAATGAGTGCACCTAGCAAATCAGCAATGTATCCGCAGCAATGTATCCAACTAGTACCAAGGCAGCATGCAGAAAAAATGGAAGGCTGAACCAAATTCCAGTGGAACCACTCTGCCTCCTACTTTTCACAGGCAGAGTGAGCAGTATTTTTCTCTTAGGGCTGTTACACAAGGGTGTTTCCTTTGCTTTCAGCATACATGTCCATCCTTTTTTCCCCTTTCTGCATATGTTTTCCTCCCTTTAGTGGTCACATCACTTTCTGTTCATGTCCCCCCCACATCTTCTGAGAGCATTTTCATGGTGATTTTTTTCGTTCACTTCCAAGTCAAAGTGAATCCAAAAGCATAATGATTCTATTGGATTTCCCCCAAGCCCTTTGTTGCTCCTTGACCCCTACTCCCCTGCCCACATGAAAGTCATCCCACCCATTCAACCACCTTATGCCACGCCCCCTCCTTCCTTGCCATACAAGCACCGTTTTTAAATGATTGTTTTCCCGTAGTTTTAAAATAAGCAGTATGTGACTAGTGATAAAATGCTAATTCAAAGTTCAATCCCCACAGCAAGATCAGTTCTCTTCCTCCTCCTCCGGCTATCCTTGACAGTGGTGGAGCTGGTCCTTCAGCTTGAGCCATTTCCCCTTTGTCTTCTCTCTCTCTCTTTCTTGCAACCCTCTTCTGCCATCCCCCTTCCTTCAGTGCCGTACAACAATTTCCCCATTTTTAAAAATTTATTGGCATGAGACTAGTGATAAAACACTAAATTAAATCCACCAAAGGCAAGCAAGGGTGCAGTAATGCCAGATCCACATGCAGTCATGAGCAGGAGGCTGGAGAGGGAGGAGAAGGGGGGAGATTCCCCTACCCCAGTGCCAAGCCAACTGCAGACATTCCAAGGGTGAGAAAGTAGAGAAACTCATCCACTAGAACCTGGTGACAGATGGGTAGTAGAATGAATAGGGGAGCTGTGGGGGCTTGAAGTTAAACCAACAAAACACATAAAAAAGCTTTCCAGGTCTTCTGCTAAAGAACTCTTCCTCCATATAAATTGCAGCCCCACAGTGTGGTAATCTGTGGCCTGATTTCATTTGATCTGGGAAGCAGAGTTGGCCCTGGTCAGGTGGGACACATCCAAAGAATACCAGGCTTGCTTTGCAGAGGCAGGCAATGGCAAACCTGCCTTGAAAGTCTTCCGGGATTGTCAAAAATTGCCTGTGTGCAAAACGTACAAAGCATTGTCAAGTTGCAGCTGACTTTACACACAAACATGTTGCCAAAGATCAAAGAGGTTTTGTGTGCTTGGTGTACACCTGAGAAAAGAACATGATCCCTGCTTATGGAGGAAAAGCAGCCCTTTCAATGACCAACAGGCCAATATTGAATGTGTAGACATAAAAAATCGGAAAGGGCTCTTCTTTTAGTGCACTACTTCTAGAGTGCATGCACACACCAAAAAAGGAGGGATAGGGGAATGCCAGAGCTGTGACATCTCCAACCACAACATTAGTGATGCACAGACATTTCACCATAAAATGCACAGTATCGTTCTGTGTGTGAAAACCTCACACAATGGACAATGCCAATTACTCCAAAGAGAAAGCAGAGATGCAGAACGAATCACTCACGTTGATTCAGAAAATTGTGGATTGTAAGCTCAGCCATTCAAAAATAAGCAGGGTGTGCATAATGGGCCTTAGTTTGCTGAGGGATGACTTGAAATGACTACTGCCAAAAGTTAAAGCAGAAAGTGTCAAAGCAGAATTACAGCTGAACACCAAGAAGACAGAAGTAATGACTACTGAGAAATTACACAATTTTAAGGCTGATGATGAGGATGAGGCCAGTCTGACTCTACCTGGCGTTGCATGCCATGGCTAGTTGTCTTAGACTGAGCTGATTGAAATTGAATCCAATGAAAATGGAGGTCCTGTGCCTGAGTTGGGTGGCCTAGGGGTAGGGATCCCACTCCTAACTTTCGACAGTGTACCAGTGGTGCCAGTGTTGGACGTTAGGAGCTTGGGAGTGCTCTTGGATGCCTCCCTAATGATGGAGGCCCAGGTAGTAGCCACTGCTAAATCAGCCTTTTATCACCTTTGGCTGATCAGGCAGTTGGTTCCCTTCCTCGAATGCAGCAACTTGGTGACAGTGATCCATATAATGGTCACCTCAAGGCTAGACTACTGTAACACTCTCTACATGGGGCTGCTCTTGTCCCAAATCTGGAGGCTTCAGCTGGTGCAGAATGCAGCAGCCAGATTGTTGTTGGATCTCCCCATGTGGGAGCATATTCAGCCTGTGCTAAAAGCACTGCACTGGCTGCCTATAGCATACCAGATTAGCTTCAAGGTGCTGGTTCTTACCTTGAAAGCCCTTTATGGGACTGCCTTTCCCCACATGTTCCCCAGAGAGCACTGTGGTCAGGATCCCAAAACTGTCTGGCCCTTCCGGGCCCCAAAGACATCAGGCTGGCATCAACTAGTGCCAGGGCCTTCTCAGTAGCGGCTCCGCACTGGTGGAAGGAGCTTCCGGAAGACCTCAGGGTCCTGCGGGACCTTTTACAGTTCCACAGGGCCTTCAAGATGGAGCTGTTCCATCAGGCCTTTAGTTAAGGAGCTGCACGCAGCACACCAAGGCCCTGTGCCCAATACTACCATCGATGGGCTTAGCTTCACTGACTTTAAAATCAATTACCGACGACATTTACTGGTATGTTGCTGCTACCCTGCTTTCGCCATCACCACTTACATTGTTCACTAGCACCTTATGTTGTGTTTTTAAGCTTTTATTTATATTGTTGTTTTAGCTACTGTACTTTATGGAAGCTGCCCTGAGCCTGCTCCGATGGGGAGGGCGGGGTATAAATCAAATAAATAAATAAATAAAATTCTTTAAGATTTTCTATTCCTTGGCTCAATCATCATCCAAAAGGGAGATTGCAACCAAGATATCAGAAGGACTTTGAAAATGAGAAAGGCAGCCATGAAGGAGCTAGAAGAGATCCTCAGGTGTGAGGATATCACTGGTGACCAAAATCAAGATAAGGCATGCCATAATATTCTCCATTACTATGTATGGGTGTAAATACTGGACAGTGAAGAAGGCTTACTGGAAGACAGTGGATTCCTTCGAAATGTGGCATTGAAAGAAAGTTTTAGGGATACCATGGACCACCAAGAAGACAAAGTGGGTTCTAGATCAAATCAATCCTTAACTCTCAGTAGAAGCCGAAATGGCCAAACTGAGGCTACTGTACTTGGATCACATTAGGACTAGACAAGAGTCACTGGAAAAGGCAATAATGCTAGGGAAAGTTGAAGGCAGCAGGAAAAGACAAGACCCAACTCGGGATGGATTGATTCAGTCAAGAAAGCCACGGCCCTCATTCTGCAAGGCCTGAGCAAGGCTGCTAATGATAGGAGATTTTAGAGGAAATTAATTCATAAGGTAGCCATTAGTTGGAACTTGATGGCTCTTCACACACACATACGCACAGTGCTGAAGGGAATCCAACTGTAAATTATCTCCATTCCTTTCCAGGTGTGTTTTTATAACAACTAATTTCATTGTGTAAGTTATTATGACTACATTATTGTTTTGAACCACGGAAAATGAAGCTTTGTTTTGAATAGTGAGCCAAAGAGCAGAATAATGATCAAACAGCACAGATAGTTTATGGCGCATTTTTTTTAAAAAAGACATCTGCCTAATTACTCTCAAAAGATTTGTTAAATTTACATCCTGTATTACTTTTGTAGTACTCGAGACAATGTACTTCAGGTTACAGCACTGGGGTACAATGCCATAGACTCCACCCTCCAAAGCAGCCATTTTTTTCCGGGGAACTGATTTCTGTAAAATGGAGATGAAGTGTAATTCCGAGGGATCCCCAGGTCCCACCTGAAGGTGGGGATCCCTAGCTAAGCCAGCACTGGAGCAAGGCAAGACCAGCCAAGACAACTTACAATCAATTTCAGGAAGCAGACTCCTAAAAAGGTCTATGGTCTCCTTTTTCCTTCAGTTCCAGCCAGCTCCTGCAAAGCCAGACCTTGCAAAGGGACAGCCTTGTTAGTGTGTTGTAGAAAAATAAAAATACCTTCCTTCGTTTTCCCCTACATTTCTCTAACTCTTTTCCACACTTTTCTTCTCCTTCATTTTGCTTTCTTCCTTTTGTGATCTGCCATTCATCTGTCCACACTTCTAATTTTTCTCTTCTTCCCTTCATCTTTCAGTCTCAACTCCTCTTCACCCATCCACCTTAGAACACATTTAATAGTAGAACAGGAGCAATCCTTTGTTAATGTTATGAACAGAAGGCTGAAGTTAATATTTTCCCATAATCTATCAAAGTGATAAAAGGATGCTTCTATCTCTCCACTCTTAACAAGCATGAAAATAAATGTTAATCTGCCTTGGTGGTAACAAATGAGGAAGAGAAGTTAGAACTTATTTATTTTATTGATGCACCACTTTTCTCATCGAGGGGTGGTGTTACAAAGCAGCTTACATTGTTCTCCTCTTCTCTGTTTAATCCTCACAACAGCCGTTTAAAGTAGGTTACGCTGAGAGTGTGTGACTGGCTCCTGGTCACCCAGCAAGTTTCCATGCCAGAGGTTCCGTTCAGACAGGCAGCTAATCCCACCTTTAGCTCGGCTCCAATTTGATCCTGATCTTTTAAATCTGTCATTGCACGACCAGACAGCCCCCCAGTGAATCATCTTACCGCGCACTGCCTCCACTGTGGATTGTCTAGATGGCGTCCACTGAATGAGGCATGCACGTTGGCTTTTTAAAAAACAACAACAAAGGTTTGTGCATGCGCATAGGCATGATATCGCGGCGTTTATCTGTGCATGCACAGAATCAAGATTTTTTTTAAAATGGCACTCATTCGGGATGGTCTGAAAGTCCGCATTTGGCCCATCTGCAATTGGCCCGTCGAGAACAGAAAACTCCAGATTTTAACTAGTACCCTTTTTGTACGGCTCTGAAGCGCGGAAAAATTGGATGCTCATGGAAGACGGACGTTTCCCAGATGTCAATGTCTGGACATTACATTTAACTCCATGAGGCACTCATGCCTCACACGGATCTAAAGAGCCGTCTGATTGGACTCAGAGTGAAGTTTCAAACCTGGCTTTCCCAGATCCTAGTCCAACACTTTAACCACTACACAAGCTTAGCATCCATTCCAAATAGAATGGGTGGGAGCAGGTCTAGAGATAACCTGGGCCGGGATATTCCAATTCCTTTCACTTTTGGCCCCAAAAGGATCATCCTGAAGCTGGTGGAGAATTTTGAGATACCTAGTTTTATTTTCTGAGTTACACCTCCCACTAATGGACAGAGAGATGTACATATGGATCCCTTTATTATTATAGATTCATAGTAACAGCTAGCCAAGTGATTTATTTTGTTATGATATTTGGTTTGGATCAGGGTCAGGGGGGGAGAGATGGAATCTTTGTCTAGGGGCCCATGGTGGCTCTTGGCAGTCCTGAGAAGGACCCCCCCCAAGTACTGACAGTTTGTCTGCAGCCTGCTGCTAAAGTACTCTGGAGGGTGTGGCAGCCCTGAGTTCCCTTCGTTGGGAGTCTCAGTCTGGCAATTGGCATAGAAAATAGTGCATGAAAACAGCTCCGATGTTGTTCTCCTAACACATGACTTAGTGCTTAGAATATTTGCTGTTTAGCAGCATTTTTTCCCCATGTGTATTCATTGCCCTTAATATAGACCCTACATACTCCCTGCTGTGTCTGTGAATGGGAAATGTTCCTATGCAGGCACACTGACCACAAAATGATTTGCCCATGAAAATTTCTTACTATCAATCTAAAAATGAGCACAGCATTGAAATGTGCTAACACAACTGCCAGCTGGGAGCTTTCTACTGACTGTTGAGTGTTATGTGAATTCTCCCCAGGGCCTGCTGTATGCTTGTGTCTCTCATAACTCAAGGGACTACGATTAAATCCTGTCAACAAGGTTCTTTTTAACCCTCATATTTCTTTCTGTCTTTAAGCTGTTTTACAGCCGTGTTTTATTAGCATTTGATTTAGTGCTCAGAATGTTTTGTGCATTGCTGTTCAGCAACAGCATAATACACAACGTTTTCTTTAAAGCTCTTGCTAATACAACTTGGGTGGTGCTGGCCTAGCCTATATCGGCAAAAATGCAGCAGAAAAAGACTGTATGATTTCAAAACCACTGAGGTTCGTTTTTATTATTAACTTTTATTGCAATCCATAACACATACAGATACTGAGAACATCATAAAGCAACAAAAACCAAATTAGAACAAACCATTAACCAAATTAAAATATTATAACAAAGACATGAGTAACAATCCAGCCACAATATATAACTTATAATACTGTTTATGTTCTGAAGTAAATATGTTATAAAATATGTTTTAAAAAGCTAGTTGTTTATATAACGTATTAACCGGAACAACATTCTTAATCCGCCAAATATTGTAGACTTGGGTACCAGATGGCTACAAATTTGACTTGATAGTGAGGGATCTCTGAAGGTAATGTTGAGTACAACAACTTGGCCATTATAAATTGCTCCCATATTTTTTCATGCCAGTGAGAAATTGAAGGAGAGGCAGGATCTTTCCATTTGGATGAAATTAGTAATGATGCGGCAGAGAGTAAAATAGCAATCAATTCTCTGGTCATGTTTCTCATAAATATACCAGGCTGATAGTGTAGTAACATAACTTCAGGAGTAAAGGGGAGCTCTAGAGCAGTAATCATTTTAATTCAAGAATGAATTTCCTGCCAAAATTTCTGAATATGCACACAATCCCACTAGCAATGTCTATACGAGCCAATAAGACCTCGTTTTTTCCAACCAATGGAGGGCAAGATGAGTAAATATGAGAAAGTCATTTAGGGGTAAAGTACCAATAGGACCACCCCGTTTGGGTCCTCCCTTTGAGCCTAGCGGCTCGGGGGTTGGGCTACGGGGTCGTCATGCAATGGCTAACCGGCTGGGCGGGAGCCATCACCGATGGCTCTGGCCTGGGGTAGGGTGGCTCGCCCTATGTAAAAGTTAAGGAAGGGTCGGCGACCCATGGCCTTGACTATACCGCTGAATTGTTTTGCCCTTGCCGTTGGTTCCAACCAATAGGACAGAACTTTTAAAAATTGAAATTTTATGTTATATATCTTTGAAACATTACTAGGAGAGGATCAAACTGGCTTCCATGCTTGACTTTCCATGGGGAAGCCAAATTCCGAGTTCCATTTCCTTCCTTTAACTGAGGTAAATCCAAAGTAATTAACCATTTATATATTTTAGATAAGTTACCTTTATGAGTAAAGTCAGTATTCTTTAAAAAAATCTGTGAGCAGCCTTGACATTATACCAGAAGCTTTGACATGCATCAGCATATACCTTATTTGAAAATATTGATACCAAGGTAAGGATGCTTTTATATGGTCGACTCTTTATTTCATCTTGGGTGGCAATTTAGTATTGTAAAAAGCCACAAACATTTTTTGAAACTTCTAGCCCTGGAAAACAAACTCAGATGTGCCTGGGGATCTCCTCCAACCCTAGAGTCGGACTCGACTGGCTTTCGAGCAAGGGAACCTTTACCTTTACCTTTACCTTTACCTTTACATGAGCCTTATCAAGGATTTTTCCTTTTTCTAACAGATCTATTATGTGAATATTTCTAAGTTGTGACCATCTTTTAGAGAATATGTCCAATTTATCAGCTCCAGACCAGTCTTGGTTCAACAACGAGATAATTGTGAGATATCTGGTGCTAAGGTTTTACAGGCTGAATCCCATATTTTCAGAGATATCTGTAAAAACTGATTGTCTTTGAGTTTGGAGAATCTCAAATGAGGTTTTTGCCAGATAGTTTCAATCAGTGTGGCAGGAGCAACAAACTCGCTTTCCAAAGAAATCCAGTCTTCCATGGGATTGGGATTCATCATCTTAATCACATCCCCCCAAATAGCCACCTTTTAAAAAATCCTGAAAGTCTAAAACTCCAAAAACAACTGAGGTTCTTCACAGAATAAGAATATGGAGTATTTCTGAACTTCCAAGTGGTTTGTGGACATCATCGGAGCATTCTTACAGCCTGACAAGGTAGGCCATTTTGCATCACCATATTACAGATGTAGAACTGAAAGAAAAACCAACAAAAACCAAATTAGAACAAACCATTAACCAAATTAAAATATTATAACAAAGACATGAGTAACAATCCAGCCACAATATATAACTTATAATACTGTTTATGTTCTGAAGTAAATATGTTATAAAATATGTTTTAAAAAGCTAGTTGTTTATATAACGTATTAACCGGAACAACATTCTTAATCCGCCAAATATTGTAGACTTGGGTACCAGATGGCTACAAATTTGACTTGATAGTGAGGGATCTCTGAAGGTAATGTTGAGTACAACAACTTGGCCATTATAAATTGCTCCCATATTTTTTCATGCCAGTGAGAAATTGAAGGAGAGGCAGGATCTTTCCATTTGGATGAAATTAGTAATGATGCGGCAGAGAGTAAAATAGCAATCAATTCTCTGGTCATGTTTCTCATAAATATACCAGGCTGATAGTGTAGTAACATAACTTCAGGAGTAAAGGGGAGCTCTAGAGCAGTAATCATTTTAATTCAAGAATGAATTTCCTGCCAAAATTTCTGAATATGCACACAATCCCACTAGCAATGTCTATACGAGCCAATAAGACCTCGTTTTTTCCAACCAATGGAGGGCAAGATGAGTAAATATGAGAAAGTCATTTAGGGGTAAAGTACCAATAGGACAGAACTTTTAAAAATTGAAATTTTATGTTATATATCTTTGAAACATTACTAGGAGAGGATCAAACTGGCTTCCATGCTTGACTTTCCATGGGGAAGCCAAATTCCGAGTTCCATTTCCTTCCTTTAACTGAGGTAAATCCAAAGTAATTAACCATTTATATATTTTAGATAAGTTACCTTTATGAGTAAAGTCAGTATTCTTTAAAAAAATCTGTGAGCAGCCTTGACATTATACCAGAAGCTTTGACATGCATCAGCATATACCTTATTTGAAAATATTGATACCAAGGTAAGGATGCTTTTATATGGTTCTTGCCGGCCACATGACCACGGAAACGTCTTTGGACAGCGCTGGCTCTTCGGCTTTGAAACGGAGATGAGCACCACAACCCTAGAGTCGGACTCGACTGGCTTTCGAGCAAGGGAACCTTTACCTTTACCTTTACCTTTACCTTTACATGAGCCTTATCAAGGATTTTTCCTTTTTCTAACAGATCTATTATGTGAATATTTCTAAGTTGTGACCATCTTTTAGAGAATATGTCCAATTTATCAGCTCCAGACCAGTCTTGGTTCAACAACGAGATAATTGTGAGATATCTGGTGCTAAGGTTTTACAGGCTGAATCCCATATTTTCAGAGATATCTGTAAAAACTGATTGTCTTTGAGTTTGGAGAATCTCAAATGAGGTTTTTGCCAGATAGTTTCAATCAGTGTGGCAGGAGCAACAAACTCGCTTTCCAAAGAAATCCAGTCTTCCATGGGATTGGGATTCATCATCTTAATCACATCCCCCCAAATAGCCACCTTTTAAAAAATCCTGAAAGTCTAAAACTCCAAAAACAACTGAGGTTCTTCACAGAATAAGAATATGGAGTATTTCTGAACTTCCAAGTGGTTTGTGGACATCATCGGAGCATTCTTACAGCCTGACAAGGTAGGCCATTTTGCATCACCATATTACAGATGTAGAACTGAAAGAAAAACTACAGGTTGCAGGAAAGCATGAGGTTCCCAGCCCGATTTCCTTGTAATTAGTAAAACTTGACATGGAGTTCAAGTTTAAAAATAATACACAAATTCATACCGTTCAGAGGCCTAAATTTTATGTCCTTGTCCCAATAATGGTCTTCTGCTTATAGTATAATCTGATTAAATATTACTGTTAATTTGCACAAGATTACCTGTTCACTCTTGTGAAGGGGAACATTTTAAAAAAAATACAAAAATTGTTTTTCTGCTAAAGTGGAAACAATTTTTAAACTTATTTCTGAAATTCTAAATATGATTGAACCCCTTCCATCTAAAAGACACGCACTGCTGTAAATAGGAAAAACACAGAATAAAATGTATTTTTCTCCCATGGAAGCATTATCGGGTTTTTACTTTTTTATGGTTACCAAGGTCAGCATTATTAGAGCAGCAGCTGGGAAGGGGAAAAAAAACACACAAAAGCGGAGTCAGGGAGTTAAACAACCCCTGGTTGTTAACCCTCTAAGCGTAACATAACTCCCTAAAACATAACGTAAGATAATTAAACAGCAGACAACATATAAGTCCCATGTAACCAAACTAAAAGAGAAGAAGCAAAAGAGAGAGAAAAAATATGTAAAACATAACGTAAAACATAAAATCACTGCAGCACTTCTCACTAAGCAACTGGAACTGGATCCCTTATTATTACCAAACAGGAATGAATGCGGGATCTTTCAAAAACCAGGGAAGAAAGTCTGGGTGCTGAAATAGCATGCTTTAAAATGTATTATTGTTATTATTATTTTTTTAAAAAATGTGAGCCAAAATGCAAGGGCTTTTTTAAATGAGCATTCACAACTGGCACACTACCCACAATTCAAAATTGTGGACATTCACCAATGGAATTTCTGGTGATGAGTGGAAGGGTATGCTTATCCTTTCCTTGATGGCTGACCATCCCTTGCAATTCCTCCTTCTACCATTTGAAAATATTTGTAAGTCCGGCTGACACAACTAAACTTGATTTGGCAAAAAAAGTCGTGGCTGAGGGGCATTTTATTATTTATTTATTTACACATTTATATCCCACATTTTCTCATGGTTCAAGTCAGTTTACAATAACAATTTAATAGATAATGATAAATAGTTGGGCAAGGAGGGGATGAAGAATGCTTTTATTTATTAAATTTAGAACATTTTAATCCTGTCTTTCCCTCCGATTAGGGCCCACATGATGGTGAACAATTAGAAAGACCTTAACATCATATAAAAACAAATAAACAAAATGCATTTATACAAACCAGAAATTAAAACATAAGCAGGAAGGAGAGCCAGAATTGCACAGTTTTGGTACCATAACTAAGAAGGCCCTTTCTTGGGTTTCCATCTATCTTGCCACAGATGATGGGGGCCCCTGAAGTAGGGCCCCTGAAAATTACAGTAATGGTTGGGTAGAATCATATGGTAGTAGTTGGTGTTAAAAGCATGCTGATCTCAAGCCAATACCATCACCTTGAAATCACCCTGGGTGCAAACTGGGAGCCAGTGTAGACAGAACAAGACTGGAGGTATAAGGTCCCTATGACGCACTCCAGTTAACATTCTAGCCAAAGGACTCACTACCAATTGCAGCTTCCAGACACTTCAAGAACAGTTCCATGTACAGCACATTTTACTCCATGCACAGAATCTTCCTTGCAACTGCTTAAGCCCTCCCACCAACTAGGGTTGCCAACGTAGGAGTTTGTGGGGTAGCCGGCTGTCCTCAACCAGAGCCGGGGCTTTTTCTGGCCTGGCTACAACCTAGTGGAACTCTCTCCCGAATAACGTCTATGCCCTGCAGGACCTGATGCAGTTCTGCAGATCCTGTAAGAGATGTTCCGCCAGGCATTTGGTTGATGATAGTGATGGTTACAACCTTCTGGCACTCCCACTCCACACCTCCATGCGAGGCAATTTGCACTACTGAAATGATCTTTTTAGGTAATAAGTATGTTTTACTGTTTTAAAATGTTTTATTATGGGTTGTAAGATGCTATTACGTTGCATACCACCTTGAGCCTTGTCTTGGTAGGGGAAGGTGGTATAAAATCTAACCTAATAAATAATAAAATAAAATAAATAGGCATGCCAGCCTCTGGTGGGACCTTGGTATCCCCAGGAATTACACCTCATCTCAGACTGCAGAGATCAGTTTCTCTGGAGAAAATGGATGCTTTGAAGATGGAGTCTATGGCCTCCTCGGACTGCATTCCTAAGTGTCCAGAGGTTTCCCCAACCTGACACTTTTTCAGAGTCCCAAGTCAATCACGCTCAACAACAGTCCTTGAGAAAGGTGCAGTTTATTGGACAAAGCACTTAGGTCATCATACGACACACCTTGTGTCGGGAATGGGGGTAAGGTGGGAAGTCAGATAATTATACTCAGTTCATACAAGTACCCCCCCCCCCAAGGCGCAGGCCAATGAGCAGGGGCAAACAAGCGTGCTCAAAGGAAAAACAGCTCGGCTCTCAGTGGGAAAATGCAGTGCAGCTGAGCACAGCTCCAAGGCTACAGGAGAGATAACGGGATGAGCTAGGAGTGCATACCAGAAGGACAGGGGGGCAGTGAGGAGGAAGTTGGAGGCGAGCGGGGAGAACACAATCCATCCCATGGTGGCATTAGCCGACACCCCCCTTCCCCTGCTGATGTCCAGGGGGGACCTGGTAACCCTACTGACAACTTCAGGTTGGGAAATTCCTGGAGGTTTAGGGGTGGATCCTGGGAAAAGCAAAGTTTGGGAAAGGGAGGAATTTCACTAGGGTATTAATTGTGTCTTCCCAGGTGTATTGTGCGTTCCAAGCCTGGAGAACAATTTGTTGAGCATGAGTACGTTGGTAAAAACTGGCTTTACCATATGTTTCTCACAACAAGGTTGCACAGTGTCAAAGGGCAACAAGCAGCTTTTGACTGGTGTGCTACAGGACAATGTCTATGTTGTAAATAACTCTTCTTTACAGGCCGAAGTAGTCACAAACAGGTGTAAGCATGACAAGTGCATACATCTCCTTCACAGGAGATTGGGTCATCTTTCATTTGAACGCCTGCGTAAAACACTAACCCTTTTACCTAAGGAATAAGTATTACCATGCTCAGAGTTCCTAGACTGTACTGTGTGCAAGCAGGTAAAGACACATGCATACCCTGCTGCAAAGGTGAACAGTCATGTGTCTAATCATTGTCTAGACTTGGTGCATATGGATCTGGTGGGGCCATACCCCAAGAGTTGTTCTCATAACAAATTTTGTTTAGTCCTGACAGACGACAAAAGCAGATTCTCTTGGGTTTATCCAATGAAACAAAAGTCTGAAACGTTCCCCATATTTAAAACTTGGGCCAAACGTGTTCAGAAACAGTTGGCAACCCCTTTAAGAGCTATACAGGTTGATCAAGGTGGGGAGTTTATGTCTGACCAATTTGATCGCTGGTTGAAACTCAATGGTGTGGTGAAGAGTTTATCCAATGAAACAAAAGTCTGAAACGTTCTCCATATTCAAAAGTTGGGCCAAACGTGTTCAGAAACAGTTGGCAACCCCTTTAAGAGCTATACAGGTTGATCAAGGTGGGGAGTTTATGTCTGACCAATTTGATCACTGGTTGAAACTCAATGGTGTGGTGAAGAGAGTTACCAACACAGCTTCACCTAGTGAACATGGTTTAGCTGAGAGGAAGAACCAAACTTTACAAACCATGATGTATGCCATGTTGGCTGATGCTGGGCTAAAATCACATTTTTGGGCAGAAGCAATGTGTGCTGCATGTTATCTTTCCAACAGGTTGTGGACAAGGGCCATTGATGACATACCCTACAGAGTACTGTATAACAGAGATCCAAGCCTAAGTTTCCTCA
>NW_015166590.1:22932-23044 GCF_001447785.1 Gekko japonicus | reverse complement strand
AGCAGCAAAGAGGGTGCTAAGGTATCTTAAAGGTACAATAGACTACAGTCTGGATCTGAAAGTTACAGGAGAACTGAATCTACATGCATATTGTGATTCAAGCTGGGCGGAT
>NW_015166590.1:8127-22797 GCF_001447785.1 Gekko japonicus | reverse complement strand
GAGTGGATGTATCAGTTGTTAATAGACTTGAAAGTAAACTGTCATCTTCCAATTCAGGTGTCCTGTGACAACTCAGCTGCCCTGAGCTTGGCAGAAGACTGTGGAGCTAAAGCTAGAAGCAAGCACATCTTGATTAGATATAAAACAGTTCAATTGCATGTTAATAATGGTTTTGTAAAAATTGTTAAATGTAATTCAACTTGTAACCTTGCTGATGTACTGACGAAATGTATGTACTCTGTACAGTTTAATGTATTCAGAGAAGGGCTAGGCGTAAAACTTACTACCTAGGAGGCGTATTGAGATATGTATGTATGTAATGAGGTAGCAAGCTGTTACAGCACATGTATAGATCAGGAAGATCTAAGATGTAAGTCTTAGCTGTCAGACTAAATGGCTAAGTGACTAACACTGTTACAGCCAGGTGTTAGCCAGGTGTTAAACAAGCAGGTGCTGCTCCTTGTGGTAGTTAGGAGTGGGTAATCAGTGTGCCCTGTTGTTCATTGGCTGGTTGATGTATATATTGTTTGGGCTTCATAAGCCACTTTGGGGAGACATAGCTCTCTCTGACTGAGGTATGTTATGCTGCACGACAGTCTGTATATTCTCTGTATATAATAACCATTATTGCACTATAAACTTTTGCCTTTTCACCTCCAGTTGGTCTCCAGGCTTCTTATTAACTGCACCCAATAGGTTCTGGCACTGCTACCAGTTCCAACACTAAGCCTTGAGAAGTCCTGGCAAGTATCTATGTTCAGGATCTCTTATTGTAAGCAATGAAGAAACAATCCAGCAAGGGAATTCAGAATGTATGAATGCAGAATTACCTTTTCCAACTTCAGAAGTGGAAAGAGCTCTGTGTGCTCTGGGTCCATACACTGTAGCTGGCAAGCATGACAATTGTTAGCCAGTATAGGATTGCTTCAGCCAGCTTTGCTTGATTGTACAATCTGCTGCCTTGATCAAGGAAGGACCAAAGGGAGACTGGGAGTTCTATTGCTGCTTGATATTTATGGAGTGTTATTATTGTAACATGGCTCTTTCCAATGCAGTGTAAGTGAAAAAGAACTTGTCTGATTTTGTTGATGGCTGATTGAATGAGCAATCAGAGTTCCTCTGTCGGAGTCTTTGTTTTAGTGGTGCAAACTAGTGAATTGGTTTTATTTCTGGCATGATTGTGATTTTAGATCCTGCAATTCACTTTCAGTATCTTTTCCTAGCAGATGATGCAACAGATAAACTTACACCTTAAATAAAATGAAATAATACAACACAATGACAGATTCCTGCCCCAGAGGAAATTATAAAATAAATTTCCAAAGTATGTATGTCTATATGTTTTTATCCTGTCCCTTGTCTAAGAGGAAGCTCAGAGCAGTTAGACACCAAGTGAGTTTATAGGTGAGTGGGGATTTGAACCCATGTTTCTCAGGCGGGGTTAGACTGGAAAGCTAGACTGTGTAGTCATGAAAATAGCTTGAGCATCTGGGAAATAGGAAAGAAGGATCCCCTCCCTCCCCAAAAATCAGATTGTGATTAGCCAGTGCCTAATCAGAATGGTGTCCTCCATGAAATCAAAATGAATAAACTCAATTTCATCCTCCCTTTGCTTCTTGATTAAGTACTTCAAAAGCAGTACATTTTGCTAATATGTGAAACTAAGGGTGAAGGGCACATCCAGCATTGTTCATTTTTACCTCTATATAGTGGGATAATAACTCTTCAGGTAATGGAGAGAGCCCTGTAAAAGGTCAAATATCTCTTATTCAGCGGGTCCAGGAATTGTTCTGAAATATTTAACCTTCTTTGTAAAAATGTTTATGAAAGCTGCAGGAAGAATAAAACTGCTCCATATAGTTGTGTTCTGTTAAGAGATTGCCTGTATGTGTTAGGCCAATACTTTTCTTATTCTTTATTCTTTTTCATTGTCACTGCACTCCAAAGCATTACTGTAATGCACATTTCAGCGGTCTTGTTTCTACTGTGGTGCTGTCTTAATTTATTTATTTATTTATTTTATTTAATTTCATTTATACCCCGCCCTCCCCGCATGCGGGCTCAGGGCGGCTTACAACCATAAAGCACAAAGTGCAATAAAATACAATAAAACAGTTTAAAACAAATTACACATGGGCCACGCCCAAGGATCCCGCGTGACTAAAACCCTCTCTCCATATTGCACATACCCTTTCCATTCCAGGGGAGGTTACTGTGGCCCCCTGATGTTCATTGCCACAGTACATAACATAAGAGAAGCCAATGTTGGATCAAGCCAATGGCCTATCCAGTCCAACACTCTGTCACACAGTGGCCAAAAATACCAGGTACCATCAGGAGGTCCAGCAGTGGGGCCAGGACACTAGAAACCCAAGACTTCCTTAGCAAATGTCAGGATATTTTGGGGGGGAGGTGCCTGGGGAGGGCAGAAGTTGAGGAGGATATAATGTCTCTTCTGGGTGATACTCTAAGCTGTCTCCCCCTGTCTCTATTTTCTTTACCACAGAGACTAGGGGAAATTACTAGGGTGTCACTATGTAAAGGACATTATTTCTGCCCACTTTTCAGTTCCTTTGGGCTGAGCAACGGGGGCTGAGGGCTGGGTAAATGAAAGGCCTAGATGCACTGGCTACAGCTGGGGTCACCAACCTTTTTGAGCCTGCAGACACCTAGGAATTTTGACACAGAATGGCGGGCACAGCCACAAAATGGCTGCTGCAGCTTAAATTCAGTCACATAATTAAATTCCTTGTGCTGTGGTGGCAGCTGTTGCAAAAGCAATGTTTAAAAATTTACACAGTCAGTCAAAACTCCAAATCAGAAGCCTTGGTGGACAAAAGCCCTAGCTGGGCCAACCTACTTTCTAAAAACATTTGGTGGACACCAGGAAATGTATTGATGAGTGTCACCACACTGTGGACCACATTGTGGACCCTTGGGTAGATATTTGCTTGGATTCAGGAAACCTGAGTCCATCCTAAGTCTACTGTGGGCTAATTAAGAACACATGAAGAGCCTTACTGGATCATAGTAATGATCCATCTAGAACAGCATCCTGTTTCCTTAGCCAGATGCCCCCAGAAAGCCCACAGCAGGAACACAAAGGTCAAATCTTCCTCCTGCTCCTGCCTGCTGCACCCCAGCGGCTTTCCCAAGGTATATTGCAACTATCTGAAGAAGTAGCAGATAAATTCCACAAATACATACATACAAGACTCCTCTGAACATGGAGGTTCATTCAGCCATCAACCTAAGATAATTGATGAACCTGTCTTCTAAGCATGGACTCCCCACCCCACACACATACAATTGCAGTCCAGAAGCTCCTTTCTATCACAGAAGAAAGCAGGTGACCTCACTCTCTTCCCTCCCTCTCACACAGGATTTACCCTCCTCTTTTCCATCCTTTTTGGCTGAGTAGCTGCTTTCTCTATTTTCTTCTTTTCTGAAGGTTTACAGCTATCCCACCCTGTCACTTCATTGTATTTTGATGCTGGCTCAGCCCAGGAACCTTAACTTAAACTTCTGAAAATGGCACAGAAGAGGGTTTTTAAAGTTCAATAATAAAATATTTTATTCAACATATAGGGGAAAGGTCAAGTGAAATATGGGGTAAAATGACTGATGTGAATCAAATATAGCTCTGAGGTAACTTGGTATAATCACAAACTCCTGTTCATATGTTTCCAGCAAGTTAGATATTTTAAACTGTACACAAAGTCTTAGAATCTTTGAGAGGAGAGACTTTGGTTTCAGTGTTTTCTAAACACTCCAGTATACTTTCTCGAGTTTATCTGACTCTTCAGGTTTCAGAAGGCAAAGATACACTACCAAGCACCCAAATTCCTGTTCTAAACACACCAGGGATCACACCACTCTTTAGAACTATCTCTCTATCAACTGGGCAGGGAATTTCTTCTCTCTAACTAACTTCTCTCTAACCCTTTTCCTGGCCCAAATGGGGGTCTTCACTGATCCTGCCACTCCTCCTTGCCAACCTTCCCAGTCCTCAGTGTTAAACTGTCTTCTCTTCAGCTGTCAGTTCCCAAAACATTCTGCTCAACTGATGCTAACTAATCAAATCCCTTTGAGCAGCCTGTCACTCAAGGTTTTCTGTCTCTGTGAGGCATTAACCTTTCACAGTCCTTCACATGTTTATACAGCACTTACAAGCTTTTAAAGTGCAGTCTGTCACACATGTTAAGAACAAATAATTCACTTTCATATGAAACTCTGTGCATCATGTGAGATTTGAAAGTGGTTTCAGATAATGAAGTATATTTATCACCTAGTTTCTAGATAAACAGAGTAACACACGACAAAGTATTTTATATGCATTCATCTTTAAATAATCCCCTAATTTTGTCCAGGAATTGGCTTTACATATTTGAGCTCCTTTTCTTGCTTTCTTTTTGTTTTGTTTTATTGACTGAAATTTCTTTCTGCTGTTGTACTCTTGGACTTTTGTGTTAATATACAACAATCTTTACACTTTTATACACAGTCACATCTGTGTCTAGTGCAATTTATATACAAATCTGGCTGAGAAGATCCTCTATCTTTTCTACAAAGCAAAACAGATTTTTTTTATTTCAAGGTGTTTGCTTTGAAACAAAGCAGTGATATCTTTGGCTGACTACTTAACTGAGTACAGTGCCTAAAATAGCTAAATTGTTTTCTAGGATGTTTAAGGACAAAACTAACAGTTATTTCCATGAGCCAACAAGGCAGTGATAAAACTCAGTAAAGCCTAGATTCTAAGCAATGGTGGCTCAGAAGCTAATAGGACTGTAATTAAGAGTATCAGTGACATAGTTAGTGCCACTGCCATTTAATAGGGATGCCAGTCTCCAGGTGGGGCCTGGGAATCTCCTGGAATTACAGCTCATCTCCAGTCTACAGATATCAGTTCCCCTGAAGAAAATGGATGCTTTGGAGAATGGACTCTATGGCACTGTAACCCCCTGTCCTTCCCAGGCTTCGCCCCCAATTTTTCAAGAGTTTCCCAAACAGGATCTGGCAACCCTACGGGGCCCCCACCTTCCACTGGTGGCCAGGGGAGACCTGACAACCTTATCTAGGACCCAACTCAACACAACTGCTGTAGCAGTAGCTACTGTACTATACATATCCCCTACTCTTGGTGGATTAGTTAGATGTAATGTATAGCACTAACAGATGCAGGGTCAGGGCAGAGCTAAATGAGGACAGGGCCAAGGGTCTCCCTCATACACACCGTACTCAGTATGGTTGACTAGTCTGCAGCTACATCTTCGGCACAGAGCTATACCTGAACAGATAGGTAGAACAAGAAAGGGCTGGACACTAATTAGGAAGAACTCAATAAGGTTCTTTCATTCCGCTATAGGACTCCCTCCCTCCCTCCCTCCCTACCTACCTACCTACCTAAAGCAACAGCTATGTTTTCCTTAGAGACTAAAAATTTGCATGTTATCTCTTTTTAGAAGGAATGGAAAAAGATGAAAGAGAAAGTGCCTATAAGTGAAAAAAATCGACACCATCTTCATCCTTCTTTTTAATGTTACACTGTGCAGTTAATTTAAAAGGTAAAACAGTGACGGGTGTACTTAGGCATCCAGACAAGAAATATGTTGGAAAATGTAAATTAGCTTCTGCAGTCTATTTCCAAACAGAATGCTCTGATCTTAGGGACAAACCAGGCTTGATGGGAGAGATCCATGATTAGGATCACTTGAGGTTTAAAAAGCTAATTAGCAGCCTCAGGTTGCTGCTTTGAAGATCAGAATAAAGCAGTTGGGAGAGAAGGTGTTTAACTCTTTCCTCTGTGCCTCATCAATGATTTAAATCACCCCTCTTTAAGTTTTAGTTAGCCCAGAGGAAGGTGCACCGGCTCGTTTTTCTCCTGCAGTGCAATTGTACCTTCAGAGGGGGAATTCAAATCATTGCAGAGGCATGGGAGGAAAGAGTTAAACATCCTAGGTTCGATCCAGTGCAGCATTTCCACAGGCACAAGGACTTCTGCTTGTGAAGCACAGCTTTCATTGCTCCCCCTTCTGGACCCTGAAATGCCCCCCAAATCCTGTTCCTGGGGATCCCCCCATCACCCTGTAGGAGGCTTTCAGGAGGCATTTCAGGCTGTTGTGCGTGGGGGGGGGAGATGTGAAAGCCATGCTCTGTGGATAGAAGTCCTTTTGCCCACTGTAACACTTAAATAGACTTAAAAGCATGTAGCTCTGTTTAATAAAAGGTGAGGTAAAGGTTTCCCTTGCTCAAAAGCCAGTCAAATCCGACTCTCGGGGGTGGTGCTCATCTCTGTTTCCAAGCCATAGAGACAGTACTGTTCAAAGACTTCTCTGTGGTCATGTGGCCTGCATGACGAAATGCTGAGGCACACGGAACGTAGTTACCTTCCCATTGAAGCGGTACCTAGTTATATACTTGCAGTTTCTTGCTTTCGAACTGCTAGGTTTACAGGAGCTGGGGCCATAGACGGGACCTCACTGCATCATGCAGCACTAGGGTCTCGAACTGCTGAGCTACCGACCTTCCAGTCTGCAACTCAGCATCTTAACCTCTGAGCCACAAGATCCCCACACAAAAAGAGAGAGAAAGAGATGACATTGTTTTTGAGAAATAAACAAACAAAAGATCTTGAATTGAGTGTCCCTTTGGAATTATCATGGACCCTGTAGCCTACGTTCGTTGTGTAAGTGACACATGACAAACATCTGTGAAAGAATGACACATACAATACTGACTAACCTGATTTTTACCCAGTTCCTTCTTGTCCCTTCCCCTTTTTTGTAAATTTAATGTCCATCACACAGAAACTATATGACCTCAACTATCAGCTTTCCAGAGGTCTCAAAACCTAAGACTTTAGGCTCTTAAATTAACTGAACTTATTTCTTTCTAGAGCATTTTCACACCTGGGTACACTGGTGTTTCCCACAGCAATGACAGCTGTTCATCCTTAAACACTGATGTTCATGCACTAGAAGCTCAGATGGAACTTTAGCTGCCTGCCATAGGTTTGTAACAGCATACACTTGCCATTTACACTTTATGTGCTTGTTGCAGTAAACATGAGTGTATCCACAGCAAACAATTCTGCCATTTAATTGTTGAGCCACAGAGAATTAGCTTGTGTGTAACTGAGTCTAAAGATATCCCTTTGTTTGTTCAGCCAACTTCTTTTTTGTGTTTGCCTACAGACAGGCAGCAGAAACAGAGAGCAATACCATGTGGTCATGCTGTGCCTTTGGACACCGCAGAGGGTGGGACTGAAACCGCTGTAGTAGATTTGAAAATAAGCCAAGTCACCTCAGGGAGAGCAACTGGGAGTGCAAAATGGCTTGACACAAAATGATTTTCAAGGCTGCATTAATCAGGGAAAGACTTATTTCAAGTTTGTTAGGGTTTTAAATTCTCAGAAGGAAAGTTTTGCTCTTTTATTCAGTCTGTGTTTTCTCAACATTCTGGAGAGCATAAAATATTCACATAGTGTTTGCAGCAATTTCAAACTGTTTCAGGGCAAAGAGGTTTTGAACTTTCTTCCAAATTCAAGCAGGATAATCCTTGGGCAACTCACACAGTTGTAGATTTGAATTCAGATGCCCACTTGCATTATGAGCTTGTCCATGCTTCAGTGAAATCAGTGGATGCTTCTTAATTCCCATTGAATACAATAAGATTTACTTCTGAGCAGATCTGCTTAGGTTTCCCCCCATAAAACAATAGCAAGGCAATATAATGTAAAGGGCAAGTCCTAGGTTTGTATACAAATATGAAAAGGAAATATTTACCCTCATCCAAAGTATAAAAGCACTGTATATGCCATTGTGAGGAAAAATATGTTCAGGTGACACACTGGGTTGTTGTAGCAACCCAAAATGGCACCCATATGTGTGGCCTTCAACATGCGGTATGGGGATCAGAGTATAGGATTGGAAAGGAGAGAGGGGAGAGGCTGTGGTGGAAGGAGACAGCATATATGGAAATGGGATTCCTCTTCCTCATGTGAGTCTCTTGTTATTGGTTATCACTAAAAGCTAAGGGATCGTCATCTGGTGCTTACATAATACATGAACTGATGGTGCACAGCCTAGCAGGGTTGCCAGCTCTGAGTTGGGAAATACCCAGAGATTTTGGGGGTAGAGCTTGATGAGGGAGGGGTTTGGGGAGGGTAGTGACTTCAGTGTGGTATAATGCCATAGAACTCAGCTTCCAAAGTGGCTGTTTTCTCCAGGAGAAGTGATCTCTGTCACCTGGAGATCAGTTGTAATCCCAGGAAATCCACCACCAGGAGCTTGGCAACCCTATAGACAGGGAATTCCACAGATGGGTGCCACCACAAAGACGTTTCTCTCTGGTAGCCTCTGATCTCACTTCATGGTGTTGCGCACCAAGCATAGCCTCAATACCCACGTAGGACTAGGGGTTATCACTCGTTTCCTGCCTTCTTCTTTGAGTCAGGTGATGTTACTGTAGCATTGTGGCTGAACTGTTTTTCAGATGAAATACAAAATATCTGAAAGGCACATGTACCACTACTGGGTATATTCATACCATTGTCACTACCTGGGGTTCATGAGATATTTGGCCAACTTCACCCAGATTTAACAATTAAGTCGCACTTACATGCGAGCTTTTTTGAACAAAATACTCTTCATTCCTTTTAAATATCTCCTCAAGGTATCATTATATATTTCAAAATGAATCTTGTGTTCTGCATTATTTTCAGGGTGTCTCATATTGCTCATTATTATATCAAGCCCACACACATGCTGCCTGCAGATGTTTGTTCTGTTTTCTGTATATTTTGTCTGTGGTCGTGACACCCTCCTACAGTCACATAAACTGCAAAAGCAAAACACTTCTGCCTACCTAAAGAGATGCATAACTATAGCTACATATACACAATAATGATATAAGAAGCTGCCAATGGTCCCTCTCTCCCAGAATTACCAACTCTTGTGTTTGTTGGTTTCCAGAGCTAGCTTGTGATGCTCTCTTCAACAGGAGGGGAGAAACAGGCACGCACGCACACACATACCCTCCTTTCCACATACATTCTTTACTATGAATATTCCTTTATAGACATTTGATCTACAATAAATATGTTCTTCAGTGCGATCAAAAATAAGTATTGTAACAGTGATGAAGAGACTTAAAAGCAATGTATTTCTTCATAATTCTTCAGAAATCATCATAATGGAAGTCAGTTAGTGGTTAAAGTATTAGACTCAGGGTCAAAACACATAAGGTGCTGAGCAGTGTTCCCTCTAAGCTGAGTTAGTGTGAGTTAGCTCACAGTTTTTTAGCCTCCAGCTCACAGATTTTTGTCTTAGCTCAGGAAGGATGGCTCCAGAGCAAACGAGACGATCATCACCACTAGCACTTGTTTATTGGATTGCTTTAAATGTTTTGGAATGTTTTAATCTTTGTATGGTTTTGTGGTACTGGGTACCAATTCTGTAAGCCGCCCTGAGCCCACTTGTGGGGAGGGCAGGGTATAAATAGAATAAAATAAATAAATAAATAAATAATAAATAATTTATGCAGTGGCCAAGTGGCTCGCTTACAACTTTAATGCCAGTAGCTTACAAAGTAGAAGTTTAGCTTACAAGACTCCACAGCTTAGAGGAAGCATTGGTGCTGAGAGACCTAAAATATTGTCTTCCCAGCATCTTTAAAAACTCAAATTACACACAGCCCCAATTTAGACTGGGGTTAGAAGAATGGGTTTAACCACTCATCTTTACATGGTTTCAAGTACTGAATTGTTACAAGCTTTTTCAAGGGAAAAAAAGACAGCCACCAGTCTTTTATCTGTCTCCTTTTTGCTGTTAAAAGGTACCTAGATAGCCTGGTTTAGACTTTTGAAACTATTAGGGAATTGAAGGGGTAAAAGTCCTTTTTTCTCCCATTCATTAAGCAGAGACCATGGATGCTTCTAATTGAGCTTAAAAAGAGGTCTGTGGTCTCGACTGCTTCTAGTTTGACCCTTACACTAGTGAGGCACAGGTTCAACTTTCATTCAGCCATAAACTTGCCAGATGATCTCAGGCCAGTCACTGCCTCTTAACCCAGTTTGTCTTGTCAGGATTCTACAGGCTTGTGTACACACTCTTGATCTCTTTGGTGGAAGGCTAGGATATGGTTTTCTGGTAGTTCCAAGGCTGTGCTGGTGAATGCAAAATTTCTTGTTTGATATCTTGAAAAGAGAGTTGCTATTAGATGATTAAGAGAAGGCTGCAGGCACAATTCTTTGCATTTATTGGTAATGGAAGAGATTGACCCAGGACCAGGAGGCTTGTATAATCTTCATGCTTACAAATTAAGCACTCCATTTTCTTGCAATTTTTGCGTTTTGAATTTTTTTTCCCAATCAAAAAGGCAGTCGTAATTTCATAAAATGATGAAATAGATCCTCCCGGCATCTTTTAATGCTCAGATACAGTTCATGCAACCCCAATTTGCAGTGGGGCCATGGGGGTAGGGAAGAATAGGTTTAACCATTCATCAGTCACAAAAACTTAGATGGACCCCGTATGTGGCATAAGTGGAATACGTTATACATTTGCACATTAGGGATTATTATTTATTTCATTTCTGTAATTCCCACAGTTGAAGCTCTCTGGGCAGTTTACAAAAAATATAAAGCAGTAAAATACAATAGATAAAACATTAAAAATTCATTGAACTGCAGATCACAAAGAGAATCAAGTTGCCAGCTCTCCGGGCCCATGGAGAGACAGGCCGAGCTGTCCCTGGTGCAGTATGTTTCTGAGAGAGGCGGCCTCCCAGGTTGGAAGCTTGCCCAAGGCAGGATGCGCCACTAAACAGGTTGGAACCAGAGACTAAGTGGTGGTGGTGGGGAAACAGTCATGGTCATGTACCCCCATCTCTCTGTTGAATCACCATCTGTACAAAAGCAAAACAGAGTCATGTGCAGCAACAGCAAACAGCAGGAGCACTATGCTGGGCACAGTCATGTCTGGTGCACCCCAGAAAGATCCACAGCTCCAACTCCATGGGGAGCCCCCCCCTTGAGGGAGATGCTGGTGCCATCCATACTACACTCACCCATCCTGTGTAGAAGTGCTCAGCAACTGCAGGTGATTGATCCACCACAGCAGCTGCACTTACTACACAAGGTTCTGATCCTGCAAAGGAATGAGGAAAGGGTTGCTTGGGAAGCTAATCCACCCAGTGAAGTGGGGCAGCTGCCAGATGCCCTAACCCCCATTGATCTCTGTCCTCCTCCGGGGATGGGGGTTCCTGGCAAAGTGCAGGGCTGAAGAGATTACCCCATCAGCAGTTCTCCCAGGAAAATTTCCTGGGATCTTTCCCCATTGGATGACAGGGGCCATGGTTCGGAGAGGCTGTAGCTTAGACTGTCCCCATAAAACACATCACTGAGGGGCCAACTGGCCTTGTGTGAGGGGAATGGGGAAGCAAGTCTGGATTCCCAGCCATGGCTTACCTGTCAGAGCACAGCTGCCCCTTTGGGCTGAGCCTCCAGAGAGGGGGGTACAGGTTAGGGTTTTGCAATTAGCATGTTTAGCCACACAGGGTGATTTGGAGGGGGTTTGGCCACCACAGAGGAAAGAAGTGATTGGTTGTGCCTGTAGTTGACATCCTCCAGGACTTTTGGGCATGGTTGTGCCTTGGGGGGTACACTTGAGCTTTCTGTTTGCATGGGCCCCTATGGGCTATCTTGTGTTTTCTGCCACTGATGGGGGGCATACCTTGGCTGAGGTGGCTAAGGGAGATTTCTAACTTGTGCCACACCCAGCCCAGTGGCTTCCATGCTGGTGTAGGGGCCTATACCACTGGCCCACCAATGGGCAGCTCCCATGGAGCTGCAACAACATCCAGGAATGGCAGGGTGATGCTGGAGCACTCAACCACATCCAGAGAAAGATGTCCACAACATTAGTGGAAGGTTCCTCCTGGCTTCAGTTGACTTAAAATTTGTACCCCAAGACAAGATTCTTTGATAATTTATTAACACACGGGAGTATATGCGATATAGATGTTAGTGTGCTAGAGTTAGCACAGGGAGACCATTCAAATCCTAGGGAGTTCACTGGGTGGCCCTGGGCCAGCCACTCCCCCCAGCCCAACATACTGAACAACATTATTGTAAAGAAAAAGAAACAATAACACAATCCCTATGTGCACTGCTGTGAGCTCCCTAGTGGAATGGAAGGCCACAAATATAATAACATTTACATTTCAGAAGCATAAGCAAATGTTACAGCATTGTATTTGAAACACTTGCTCCAGTTCTGAGATAAGAAAATGTACAAGAATCTTCATTTGCAGTCCTCATTTTAAATAAAAGCACAGGGATATTTTAATTACTGTCTTCCAGTTTCTGGCTTAAAAGACATCTGTTTACTCTGATAGGAAAGACATAATACCTACTGCCAGGGGTACTGTGGCTATTATGCTGGTTTTCTTGTCTTCTGCTTTGGTTTGTTCACTTATAAACCGTATTACCTTCTTATGTCAGAGATACGTGCTATGAATGTTAAACTCTGGATAATGCAAAATGTCTAATCCAGTCCTTTAAATGCATAGTAAATGGTGTTGCTGTAAACTTTTACTTCAGGATCAACCTTGCCAAAATGGATGGCCTCACTTTATGTTTTTAACTGATGCCTATGATGGCATTGCCTATTATCTTGTGAGGTTCAATCATGGATATGTCATTAGAATTGTCCACTCAGTTCAGGAGTGTGTGATTATTTTGAATGCTGAACTCTGAAGTGACAGGGTAACTGGTGCCCTTTGGGTCATCTATGATTGATGAAGCAGGTCCTGGTAGGATGTACTCTGTTGCCACAGGAATGGTCATGTGCCTTTGAAAGAGATCTGAATCATGAGTGGATAGGATCTGGGCATTAATGTCATTAATTTGGCTATTCTTTGTCAGGGTAAGAGAGACACTATCCCATGAAACAAGGCCAACATACAAAGATTTTCAAATTCCAACTACATGAGCTGATAGTGGAGTAGGAATAGCCAGTTGTGTTCACACCTGGGAGACAGCTGTGGTAATCCCATTGGACAGGTGTGCCCAAAATGTGGGACACTGATCTAAATTGCTGCTGGGGCTCAGTGGTTCTTTACTATTCCCTATCCCAACCTTATTGGTTGTAAAGAATCTCCATAGTCAGTGAAAAGTGTCCAAAATGTAATCAGGTAGCAATGACCAATAGCAATCTTTACAAGGGATGTGAACAGACTTTTTAAAAAAATAGTAGCACATTCCTTCAGCTGACTTGGTTAATGTCAGCATTTTTCTCCCATCTGGTGAGAAAATCTAGGGCTTTTCTCCAATTACCTTCCAATGAATTTCATAGATGTTTGAAGAGTAGGAGTGAAGAAATAATAGTCTTCTTCGTGGACACTACAGATACTGTGGGTGTCCCCATGATTTTGGCATAACTAGAAAAAGCACCTCTAGGACTTTACTAAGATATCTCAGGAGGGGTCATTTCATAGAAAAAGAGGTGCAGGAGCTCATTAGCATAACTTATTTGCATAACTTATTTGCATATGCCACACCCCCTGACATCACCGGAAGTGTGTCAGAAGGCAACACCCACTGCTCAGGCTCCACTGGACTGTTTTGGATTGCTAGCTATTGGGGGCAGGGGGAACATGCGGATCTGTCCTAGCAGAGGAGGGAGAGCTTGTATCTGAATAAAACTTGGTCTTAAAGGTGCCACTGTACTCTTTTGGATTGCTAGCTATGGGAGGGGGGAAATGCACAGATTTGCCCTCACAGAGGAGGGAGAGCTTGTACCTGAAGGCGGGGAGGGCTCTGCAACTTACCTGGCTGCTTCTTGCTCCTCATGGCCCGACTGAGGGCTGCTGGGAGCAGGGGGCGGGGCTTGTTGCTTGTGCCTGCCCTCTGGGCTCCTTACTGCCGGAGCTCCACTCCTGTACGCTCCTGCAGGAAATGACCCCTGTATCTCAGTGACTGGTAGCAGTGTTTCCTCTAAGCTGAGTTAGTGTGAGCTAGCTCACAGTTTTTTAGCCTCTGGCTCACACATTTTTGTCTTACCTCAGGAAGAATGGCTCCAGAGCAAACTAATTTATGCAGCAGATAAATCACCTGCTCACAACTTTAATGCCAGTAGATCACAAAGTAGAATTTTTGCTCACAGGACTCCATAGCTTAGAGGGAACATTGCGTGGTAAGTACAGAAACTGGTGAAAGGTGAGGAGGATTCTGGGTGTGATTCAGGAATTATGGGGGGGAGGGAAGCATGTGAAGTGCTTCCGGAGGCTCTCTAATGTATTTCTTCAGTAGAAAAGAGCAAGAGTCCAATAGCACTTTAAAAACTAACAAAATTAGTGGCAGGGTATGAGCTTTCATGAGTCACTGCTCCCTTCTTCAGATACAGCTAGAACTATCTGTCCTATATGTTGGAAAGTGGAGTGATTTCTGACAGTTCCAAGGGTGTGATTTTAGATGCCAAATGACATTAGCAGGCAAATGACAATAGCAGGTGAATGACAATAACAGCTTGATTGGATTAGGTGTGATATGCAGAGGGTAGTAGGCATGAAGAAATCAGCATTGGTAATGACATAAGAAACCTAGGTCTCAATTAAGTCCAGGTGGATGCATTGTCTTGAGCTTCATCCACCTGGACTTAATCAAGA
>NW_015166590.1:0-8069 GCF_001447785.1 Gekko japonicus | reverse complement strand
CACCAAATCCAATCAAGCCTGCTATTGTCATTCACCTGCTATTGTCATTTCCCTACTAATGTCATCTGGCATCTGAAATCACTCCACTTTCCAATATATAGGACAGATGGACTCACGTTCTAGCAGTATCTGAAGAAGGGAACAATGACTCATGAAAGCTCATACCCTGCCACTAATTTTGTTCTGCTACAGACAGACTAACATGGCCACTCATCTTGGTATTTCTTCAGTGATTCTTTAAAGAATCTTCATGAGAAACTCTGTAATGTAATATTATTATAAGAGCATTAAAAGAACGCATTAGGAAACCTACTTGGTGCATTTTTCTGGTGATATCTGAATAAAATAAAGTACACCAAAGACTTTCTAAAAAGTCTCCCCCCCCCGGGCTTCTGGGCTGACACTGGGGGACCTTACAAAAGCCCCGTGGTGCTTTCTTTTCCCCATTGGTACTTAAATTGCAGTCATTCTTAAATGCATACAAATGGGACCTGATGACTTGGGGGGGGGGAGCACAGAATACAAACACAATTTCAGTCTGATTGGTGGAACTTCCACATATTAGGTTCTGAACTGGTTGGTCAATGGGCAGCACAAAGATTCAATCTTGAAATGTATCTCTTGGATTTTGTCATCACCTGTAGAAATTTTATTTGGGCAATCTGTTCTTTACTTCAGAGGGGTTAACTTCCTTTTTGAGAGTTCTTACACATATGAATTCTTTATTTAAGTCATTCTTATTTTCCATTGGTTGTAAGCATTTACACTTGGTTTTGTCAGCATTTTTCTCCCATCTGGCTTTGGGGTTTTAGCTGAATGATAGGTGCATGGGCGTCTTCCTGACTTCCTCTGGCAGGCCGTTCCATGAAATGGGGGCTACAACAGAGAAAGCGCATGTACAGGCAGTTGTAAATCTTGCCTATTTGCAGGGTGATACCTGCAGAAGGCCCTGAACAGATGATTGGAGCTGTTGTGACAGAACATAGGAGGACAGGCAATGCTGCAGAAATGAGGGTTGAAGGCCATGCAGGGCTTTGTATGTGTTAGTCAGTATGTTGAATTGAACCTGGTAGCTTATGGGTGGCTAATGGAATGATTGCAAATTGGATATAATGTCCATGACGCATCTGATCCCCCAAAATAGCCAAAATTAAACACATATTCGTCTTAGGCTCTTCCTTTATTCCCAGTCTCAAGCAGCCTGCTATGTCTAGCACCCATCAGTCTGTGTAGCCCTGCCTACCTACCAGCTAGTACAATCAACACATTTGCCTCTGTTGTATGCTGCAGGACAGACATTCACCCTATCATCTTTAGGGAGGGCAAAATCTGGGCATCTGCCTTTATCCCACAAGTCTGTGCATTCTTCTGTACCAGCACGTATGAGCAAGTTTTGCCTCTGTCTAGGAGGCACATTACCAGAGAACAGCCTCAGGCAAACACAAGAATCAGAAAGCTCTCCCAAACCCACTGAGGCAGTATAGCCCTTGGTGGAAAGTGGAAACACCTTGGTAGGAGTATCAGTTGAGACAATCCATTCTGGTGTGAAATCAGCAAAGTGTTCAGGTTGGATGGTGTTCCTGTCATGCACATATTTGCTGAGTCACTTTCTTCCTTCACTGCCCCACCCCTAGCTCAAAAAACTGAAAGCAGCCTGCAAGGTGCCACAATAATAGTAGAGCTGAAAGTTTTCTATTGTTACTGAATGCCAGCAATTATTGTAGTCAGGTTAGGTGTTAGTTATATTAAAGAATAGGTGTGAATTCATTTGGATCTTCATTGTTATCTGAATATATACCTCTAGTGGCTGGTGTACTGCTCTTGGGGGACTGGGAAGGAATGTCCCAATGGAGCCTAAGAGAGACCAGTACAATTAGGAAGCACAAGAAACCATCTTATATTTAGTCAAACCACTGGTCCATCAAGCCACATATTGTACACTTTGCCTTGCAACAGCTTTCTAGAACCCCAGTCGCAGAAATGCCTTGCCCATAACTTACTAGTAAAGATCTTTTAAATGGAGTTGATAGGGTTTGACTCTGGCAACTTTTTCGAGGAAAACATACTCTGCCATCAATTCATGGTCCTTGGTCTGCTTCATTTCTTAAGGAAAAGCTTGTCTCAAATGCAGTTGTCAAGGTACCGTTTTATAAGGCGGGCAGCACCAAGGGGAGCAATTCTCTCATTTTGTTCTAGACCACAGATGTTTATTCTTCAGCAACACGTGATGAGTGTGCTTTAAGAGTAACGTGAAGCCTGTGTTGGTTAATTTGCTTGAATGATTAGATGTAAAAAGTAATTGCAACAAATGGCTGAATAGTCATTGCTTTTTTGAAAGTGGATCTATCTATTGTCTGTCTGTTTGTCTGTCTATCAATCATCATAATCATCTATAAAACAAAAAACAAGTTTTAAAAACTTTGCTAAGAATCTCCATATTTCCTCTCTCTCTCTCTCTCTTTTTTTGAAATGGCATTTCTAGTAGTGCCATTTATGTTATCACAGGTTGTTTCATTTACTTTTCAATTTCTGTCTCATTGCATACTTCCAAAAGGGGAGTGGGTTGGTGACCAAAGGTGATCTTGGAATGCCATATTGCCATCAGTGGGAAATTTATCACAGTGCTCATTAATATGCATCTGCATAAAATGGCTTAAAACAAGATACAGCTGGAGCCTGATGGGTTTTGTGTTCTTCTGGAGAAAGGAGCCAAAGGATTCAAGATGCAATTTTCAGCTCTGACCTTTGAAGGGAAAAGGCCAGCTAGTGTCATCGGTTATTCTCCATAAACGTCAGTGATTATAACCAGGGAGATCTTGAGTATAATATTATTGCTAGACCTGTGTTGCTGTACTTTCCAATTTAATTAATGGATTTGCTCTCTTATTTAAGCTAATATACTAGCATCCATCTGAATGGGAGATGATGTAATATTTCAAAAGGGGGACTAAGATCTGGGGCTTTATGTCGCACTTGCTTGATGCTGATATGGAGAATGTTGCAGGAATGATGCCAATAACTGAAACAGTAATAGGAAGATCTACAGAATGATATTGAATTGGAGAGGATTTTCAGAATGCTTTACTGGTATATAATTGCAATTTTGTCCAATATTAAAAATGATTGTCCAGAAATAAATGCTGTTGGAACAGTATTCAAACTTTATATCTTTGTGACTAATAATTACACAACAGACATCACCCATACTGCAACAGATTAGCTTAACTTAAATATTACATATATGAGAAAAGATTAGATAAATGAGAATATGGCTCTTGGAAAAAGACGAGAGGAAAGGGTTTAGATAACTTTCTTCAGGCAGTAGGAAATTAATTTTTCTAATCCCTTTTCTTCTTCTAAGCTCACTTTCTCAACAGTGTTATTTTCTGCCTTTCTCTGAAGTTTGCCATTTGAACTGAAACTCTCTTTTTGTGACAAAATGTATCATCCCACATCTTGCAGAAGTGTAATAATGGGCAGAATAAATATGGAGGCCAAGTCAACCGCTGTTTCATTTAGGGTTGCCAGATCCTTCCTGGCAGGTCCCTCCTGGCAACCGATGGGGGATGGGGGAAATAGAAAGGCCCAGGCTACTTCACTGGTGTCCCACAGGAAGTGACATTATCATGCCAGCAACTTCTTGTTGATGCTTTGGTATTTGGGAAGAACTCTATGGTGAAACCGGCTTCTACCATACAGTTTTTGCCCAAATACCAGAGTGTCACTTGGAAGTCACTGGTATGATGATGTCACTTCCTGTGTGATGGCAGCAACATGGCCTGAGTCATCTTCTTTCTTTCCCCCTGCCAGCCAGCTGATTGGTGGCTGGGAGACAGGGCCTGGTGGTAGGGAACCCCTGCCTCCACTGAGGGGTCTGGCAACCCTAGTCTCATTGGAGCCCTGCCTCAAATTTATGATCTAACAAATAAAAATGCTATGAAAGTCCCAAATTTCGGACTGATTTCTCTCATGAATATATCACATCCAGCCCAGGTCAATGGTATCTATATGGAGGATATGTTTTCTGGCTAATATCCCCTAAGATCAGTGCATGGAGCTGAAAAAGATAGAATAAGTTGATTATGCAAGGCGCCAAGATTAAGTTCATAGTATTTATACCAGGCCTGGCCAATCCAGATGCCTCATACAGCTTTCAGTTACAAGAGCTGATGGGTTGATTGGTTGATTGATTTATATGCCAAAAAAGATAGAATAAGTTGATTATGCAAGGCCCCAAGGTTAAGTTCATAGTACTTATACCAGGCCTGGCTAGATGCCTCATACTGCTTTCAGTTACAAGAGCTGATGTTGCTGATTGGTTGATTCGATGATTGATTTATATGCCAGTTCTCTGGAATTCTGCTGGAGGAAACCAAACAATATCACAAAATCATTAAAAAACCATCACAAATTATTGAAATAAAATCCATCAATTGAACTATTGTCCACACTAAAATCATTTATATAAACCAGACCGCAAACCAGAAACAGACCTAAGACAGCTTAAAAATATTTCATTTCTTTTAGCATCAAGGCTGAGGAAGTGTCTGTAGCACTCAAAATCTTGGGTATTACATTGGGATATTTTACTTTGTCTTAATAAAAGCTTTCACATGGCTTTGATAGCTGCCTTGAGTCTAAGGATGTAAGGTGAGATAGGAATATTTAAAATAAATAAATTAATAAGTCGTATAGGGCAAGCTTTTCCACTGGCAGAAGACTGTGGGGCCTGTGGGATCCACATGGACAAAACCCACAGGGGAAGGTGGTAGGGTAGCCGAAGTTCATGGGAGTCCTGGAGTTTTTTTGGAATTACAACAGATTCTCCAGGCTATATTGATCAGTTCCCCCAGAGAAAATGGCAACTTCATAGGGTGAACTCTGTGGATGAGTTCCCTGCCCTCCTCAAATTGTACCCTCCACTAGCAGTGTCCCCAAATTGCCAGGATCTTCTCTAACCAGAGTTGGCAACCCTAGAATGTAGAAGAAGAATTGGAAGAGAACAAATAGAAAAACTTGGAAGGATGCAGCCCAGTATCAACTCTAACCACAGCTAGCTGATCCTTTTTTCTGTCTCCTTTGTAAAACAAAGTACAGTGCCCTCTGGAGAAAACGGGAACCCCACCCCGACGTGCACGTCACCCGGAAGTGACGTGACGACGCCGGGCATGCTGGGGGCGGGGCCACGGTCATCTGAGGGAAAACACTATGGTTTTCCCTCGGATGGTTGTGACCCCACCCCCAGCATACCCGGCGGCGTCACGTCACTTCTGGGTGAAGTGCATGCGGCATGCGCGCACTTCGCGCATGCGCACATGCTCCTGGCGGCAGCCGGGAGTCCCTCGCTGACGCAAAGATCTGACTTGGGAACCCTAAGCCCAGTATCAACTCTAACCACAGTAAAATGCGTTAGTCCTCCATCTTAGCTCGACCGGAAGCCCTGACTCGACTGGCTTTCGAGCAAGGGAACCTTTGCCTTTACTAGTTAACTATAACTAGTTTAGTTATAGGAGCCAATTGTATATAGTTTTCTTCACAATTGTCCCATCATCTTCCCAGACAGGAATTTATGCATCCATTCCATGTTCTGTTTATGATCCCAATGGTTTACATGTTTTATTGTTTTGTGTCTTATGCAGAAAGGCTGACATGAAAGCAACATGAAGCACTTATTAAAGGAGCATCACTCAAATAACATTCCAAGTGTTCAGAAGCACATTACTAATTTTTCATCGAAGTTAGAGTTGTAGCTTCACAGCCACTGTTCATTCACTTATTGATATTAAAAGCATTCTTTGGACTTATGGTCCAGCCCACAGGACCAAATTACCTAGCTGGTCAGAGAGAGAGACAGCATGAAAGGGGAAAGGACACAGGCTACAGAGAATGAAATAACAGTAAATGGAGAGATTTGAGTTTTAGCCCAGCAGGAACAAGTTACAGGAACAATCTGCTTCATTTATTCACCTTCTTCTTTAATTAGTGGAAATTCAAGTATCATGGAGACAGCAATCCTATGCATAATTATTGGGAATAATCTTTAGTTAACTCATAGAGTTTTCCTTTAGAGGAAACGTGCATAGGTTGTATAAGAGAAGCAGACCACCACATGTAGGTACATAAACTGGCATTTTTCTGAGTTTTTGGTGGTGGTGCCCATTATGGATGACCCCCAGCCCTCCCTGGGAGGATGCCAGACCCCCTTCCCTCAGGAGCCCCATTGATAAAGAGACACACCTGCCTGCCTCCATGGCTCTCCCTCAGCAGCAGTGTGGCAGCTGGGCTGGCTGGCACAGGTGCAGTGAGGCACCAGGGCAGGCGATTCTCTATTTAGCCTTGACCTGTGCCCTTCATGGCTAATTAAAGCTGGTTGTGAGGCGTTCCAAGGTGCCCTTAGGGAAACTTCATGGCTAATTAAAGCTGGTTGTGAGGAGTTCCGAGGTGCCCTTAGGGAAATCTGATGGACTGTTCCTGGGGGCACTCAAGGAATCGATGGTCCGCCCTCTCTTTTAAAAAAACATATCTAGATCCGGTGTACCGGCCAGTTTCCAATTTGCCCTATTTGGGCAAATTAATTGAGAGGGCGATGGCAATACAGTTGCAGAGCTTCATGGATGACACTTCCATGCTAGACTCTTTCCAGTCTGGCTTCCGCCCAGGCCGTGGAACGGAGATGGCACTGGTCGCCCTCACAGATGACCCCCGGAGGCATCTGGATCAGGGCGGGATGGCAGTGCTGTTGGTGTTGGACCTGTTGGTGGTGTTCGACATGGTTGACCATCAGCTACTGATCCACCGCCTTGCTGGCATGGGGATGCAGGGACTTGCCTTGCAATGGCTCATCTCCTTTCTCCTCAGTCAGGGACAAAGGTAGCAGTTGGAGATCAGATGTCCCGAAGACACCCGCTGATCTGCAGTGTGCCTCAAGGGGTAGTGCTCTCCCTGATGTTATTCAACATCAATATGCACCCCCTTGCCCAGATTGCCCGGAGGCATGGGCTAGGGTTTCACCAATATGCGGATGACACCCAGCTATATCTGTTGTTGGCCGGCCAATCCGACTCTTCCCTGGAAGATCTGGACCAAACGCTGCAGGACGTGGCAGGTTGGCTTAGACTGAGCCGATTGAAATTGAATCCAACGAAGACGGAGGTCCTGTGCCTGAGTTGGAGTGGACTGGGTGTAGGTATCCCACAACCGGCCTTCGATGGGGCACCATTGGTGCCAGTGCTGAGGGTTAGGAGTTTGGGAGTGCTCCTGGATGCCTCTTTAACGATGGAGGCCCAGGTAGCAGTCACTGCCAAGGCGGCGTTTTACCATCTTCGGTTGATCAGGCAGCTGGTTCCCTTCCTTGAATGCAATGACCTGGCAACGGTGATCCATGCAATGGTCACCTCGAGACTAGACTACTGCAATGCTCTCTACATGGGGCTGCCCTTGTCGCAACTCCAAAAACTGCAGCTGGTGCAAAATGAGGCGGCCAGGTTGTTGATGGGTTTCCCTATGTGGGAGCACATTCAACCTGTGCTGAAGGCATTGCACTGGCTGCCAATAGCATACCAGATTCACTTCAAGGTGCTGGTTTTGACCCTTAAAGCCCTATATGGCCTGGGGCCTGCCTACCTGAGGGACCGCCTTTCTCCACATGTTCCCTAGAGAGCACTGAGGTCAGGGTCTCAAAACCGTTTGGCCGTCCCTGGACTGAAAGATGCCAGACTGTCCTCTACCAGGGCTAGGGCCTTCTCAGTGGTGGCCCCACATTGGTGGAATGAGCTCCTGGAAGACATCAGGGCCCTGCAGGACCTTTTACAGTTCTGCAGGGCCTGTAAAACAGAGCTCTTCCACCAGGCCTTCGATTAGGAGCTGCAACTAACAGCATTAACAACTCTAATAATATCAACTGGACTGTCAAGGCCCTCTTTGTTAACATCAATTGCCTGTTATGATGTTTAACTGACAGCGGCCATACTTCAGACCATCCCTATCATGGCCACCGGGATGTTACTGCCGCCAGCACTTTAATTTGCACTTTGATTTGATATGTTTTTGTATTTTGTGATGCTGTAGTG
>NW_015166589.1:56684-64446 GCF_001447785.1 Gekko japonicus | reverse complement strand
AGTTGGGATTTCTTGTCCCAATGTGCATCGCTGGACACTTAGCAACACTGAGCTTCATTTGCCAACTGTACATAGTATTCCAAATGAGGCTGCACAATAGATATATACAGGGGCATTATAATATCATCCTTTTAATATTCAATCCCTTTCCTAATTATCCCCAAAATAGAGTTTGCCTTTTACAGTGCTGCAGCACACTGCGTTGACACTTTCATTGAGCTATCCTCTATGACCCCAAGATCTTTTTCCCTACCAGTCTCAGCAAATTCAAACCCCATTAGCCTATACTTGAAGTTGGGATTTTTGTCCCAATGTGCATCACCTTATAGTTACATTTGCCACCAGTCACCCAATTTGTGGAGATCCTCTTTGAGCTCTTCACAGTCAGCCTTGGTCTTCACCATCCTGAATAATTTTGGTTCATCTGCAAACTTGGCCACTGCACTATTTACCTCTACTTCCAGATCATTTATAAATAAATTAAATAATACATGCCCCAAAACCGATCCTTGTGCGACTTCACTGCTTACTCCCCCCATTGTGAGAACTGTCCATTCATTCCTACTCTTTGCTTCCTGTCATCTAACCAATTTTTAATCCACAAGAGAACCTGTGCTTTTATCCCATGACTGCTAAGTTTACTCAGGAGCCTTTGGTGAGGTACCTTGTCAAAAGCCTTTTGAAAGTCCAGGGCCCTGGTCACACGGGCCGGAAAACGCGGGGGGGAGGCGTGGCTATTTGCGGCGCCGCAATTAGCCGCGCGATGACGCGATCAGATGCGTTGGCGGCAACCCAAGGTTCTGGCCCTCGGCATGTGCACGGCAACGAAGACGGCCGGAGGGAAAAGCCGCACTGGCATGATCACACCAAGGGAGTCCGGAGGCAGCCCGTGGCAAACCGTTTGCTACTACCTTTGAGGAGGTATTTTTTATCACACCTTTTTGGCGGCATGCCACGGGTTGGCCACGGGTGCGCTCTACTTGACAGATGTTGTGGTGTGATCGTGCCCGGAAAATCTGCCATCCAATCGTGGCTCTCCCGCGGCAAATTCGCCGTGTGAATGGGGCCCAGGTACATAATGTCTGCATGGTCACCATTGTCTACATGCTTGCCCACTTTCTCAAAGAACTCTAAAATGTTGGTGAGGCAGGACTTCCCTTTGCAGAAGCCATGCTGATCTCCCCTCAGCAGGCCTTGTCCCTCTATGAGCCTGACAATTCTGTCTTTGAGTACAGTCCGTACTGATTTGCCTGGGACAGACCTTAGGCTGACTGCCAGGCCCAGCGGCCTCACAGCTGAGCAGGACTCTGCTGCTGCCAGGCAAGGGGGACCCAATAGATATTGTTTAGCTTGACTTCCAGAAAGCTTTTGATAACGTTCCTTATCAAAGGCTCCTAAGTAAGCTCAAAAATCATGGGATAAAGGACAGGTCCTTTTGTGGATCAAAAACGGGCTAATTAGTAGAAAACAGAGAGTGAGTATAAATGGGCAATTTTCTCAGTGGAGGGTGGTAAGCAGTGGGGCACCTCAGGGATCAGTACTTGGTCCAATGCTTTTTAACTTGTTCATTTATGATTTGGAGTTGGGAGTGAGCAGTGAAGTGGCTAAATTTGCGGATGATACGAAGTTGTTCAGGGTGGTGAAAACCAGTGAGGATTGTGAGGCATTCCAAAGGGATCTGTCAAGGATGGGCAAATGGGCGTCAACATGGCAAATGGGGTTCAATGTGGCCAAGTGCAAGGTGATGCACATTGGAGCCAAAAATACTAAATATAAATACACATTGATGGGGTCTGAACTGGCAGAGACTGATCAAGAGAGAGATCTTGGAGTTGTAGTAGATAACTCACTGAAAATGTCGAGACAGTGTGTGACTGCAATAAAGAAGGCCAATGCTATGCTGGGGAAAGGTATTGAAAACAGATCAGCCAATATCATAATACCCCTATATAAAACAATGGTGCAACCTCATTTGGAATACTGTGTGCAGTTCTGGTCGCCACACCTTAAAAAGGATATTATAGCTTTGGAAAAAGTGCAGAAAAGGGCAACTCGAATGATAAAAGGGTTGGAACACTTTCCATATGAGGAAAGGTTAAGGCGCTTAGGGCTCTTTAGCTTGGAGAAACAATGACTGAGGGGTGATTATTGAGGTTTATAAGATTATGCACAGGATAGAGCAGGTAGAGAAAGAGGTACTTTTCTCCCTTTCTCACAATACAAGAACTCCTTGTGGGCACTCAGTAATGAAATTACTAAGCGGTTGGGTTAGAACGGATAAAAGGAAGTACTTCTTCACCCAAACAGTGATGAACACATGGAATTCACTGCCACAGGATGTGGTGGTTGCGGCTACAAGCATGGACGGCTTCAAAAGGGAATTAGATAAGCATATGGAACAAAGGTCCATCAGGTATAGACAGGGACTCTGGGGCAAGTGATGTTCTGTCGTCTTGGTGCTTGGGGGGGGGTTAACAGTGGGAGGGCTTCTAATGTCCTGGCCCCACTGGTGGACCTCCTGATGGCACCTGGTATTTCTGGCCACTGTGTGACAGAGTGTTGGACTGGATGGGCTTTGGCATGATCCAACATTGGCGTCTCTTATGTTCTTATGACTTCTAGTGTTGTCCTGGCCCCACTGCTGGACCTCCTGAGGGCACCTGGTGTTTCTGGCCACTGTGTGACCCAGAGTGTTGGACTAGTTGGGCCATTGGCCTGATCCAACACTGGTTTCTCTTACGTTCTTATGTTCTTAAGCAGTGGGGGGGTCCCCCACACCTGGGACTTCCTGTGACAACAAACAGCCACCACACCCTGTGAACTGTGATTGCCCCGGCTTGACGGGTCTCCGTCAGTCACCTGTTCTGCCCTACCCTGTTTCTTCTATCTCTGTGTGCTCCTCTCTGTCCCTGGATGGCGGCCAGGTGGTTTCCACTCTGGAAGGGCACTTTTATTCCAAGAAACGAAACGCAGACCCAGAAGCTGGCAGGGAAGAGGATGCGGCGAAGAACGTGCGATGCCCTGGTTGGCAGATGCTGGGAAGGGGGCGAGCCATGACCGGACTGCCACCAGGGGTCCTTGGCTAAGCAGGAGCTTGGTCCCCAAACACAAAGGGGACCGAGGATCCTAGTCCACCGGGAAAATGCTCTATTAAGGCAAGAGACCTAGCATTTCTAGCCCTTCCATTGGTGTGGAGACAGCCACTTGCCTCCGTCCCCAGAGCATAAGGTAAAGGTAAAGGTTTCCCTTGCTCGAAAGCCAGTCGAATCCGACTCTAGGGTTGCGGTGCTCATCTCCGTTTCCAAGCCGAAGAGCCAGCGCTGTCCGAAGACATTTCCGTGGTCATGTGGCCGGCATGACTAAACACCAAGGCACACAGAACGCTGTGACCTTCCCACTGAAGTGGTCCCTATTGATCTACTTGCAATTTCTTGCTTTCGAACTGCTAGGTTGGCAGGAGCTGGAACTAGAGACGGGAGCTCACTCCATCATGCGGCACGCGGGTCTCGAACTGCTGAACTACCGACCTTCCACAGCCTGCAGTTCAGCGTCTTAACCACTTGAGCCACCCCAGAGCATAGCAAGCCCCTTTTACAGCATTCGGCAAGCTTGGAAGGTTTTCTAAACAAGAAAAAAAAAATGCATGTGACCAAATTTAACATCAATGATCAATAAATTTAATTAGACATATAAAGTAGAACAAATTTTCCCGAAACAGGTAGAAGTAGAACAGATTTTCCCAAAACAGGTAGAAATTCACTGGTGAAGTTGAATACAAATAGAAATTCATAGGTGGAGTTGTGCCATGCAACTTATGTGAATTCAGGAAGGCAAGAGACCTAGCATTTCTATCCCTTCCATTGGTGTGGAGACGGCCACTTGCCTCTGTCCCCAGAGCATAGCAAGCCCCTCTTTTACAGCATTCGGCAAGCTTGGAAGGTTTTCTAAACAAGAAAAAATGCATGTGCCCAAATTTAACATCAAGAATCATGCTGGATATAGACATCCATAAAGCATATTCAAATGCAGCAATCTTCAGTGATTCCCAATGCAGAATTTACCATTTCCTGGAACCTCCCTTCAAATTTCTGAAGTATTTCATCATTTACATTAGAGGGAATGTCTATATCCAGCATGATTCTTGAAAAAAATTACTGAAACGGATTTAGAACCAGGGGTCCGTTGAGTCAGCTAACAAAACACCACTAGTAAAGGTAAAGGTTCCCTTGCTTGAAAGCCAGTCAAATCCAACTCTAGGGTTGCGGTGCTCATCTCCGCTTCCAAGCCGAAGAGCCAGCGCTGTCCGAAGACGTTTCCGTGGTCATGTGGCCGGCATGACTAAACACCAAGGCGCACGAAACGCTGTTACCTTCCCACCGAAGTGGTACCTATTTATCTACTTGCAATTTCTTGCTTTCGAACTGCTAGGTTGGCAGGAGCTGGAACTAGAGATGGGAGCTCACTCCATCATGTGGCACCCGGGTCTCGAACTGCTGAACTACTGACCTTCCATAGCCTGCAGTTCAGCGTCTTAACCTTTTGAGCCACTGCAGCTCCAAACAGCACTACATCCTTACAAAATAAGGACTTTCTTGAATTCACATAAGTTGTGTGGCAAAACTCCACCTGTGAATTTCTATTTGCATTCACCAGTGAATTTCTACCTGTTTTTGGAACATTTGTTCTACTTTTTTTTTGGAACATTTGTTCTACTTTATATGTCTTATTAAATTTATTGATCATTGATGTTAAATTTGGGCACATGCATTTCTTTCTTGTTTCGATAAATTGCTGTGCCATTGCCTTTCATCTTGTATCTCTGGGAGGTTTACTGGGCAGGGTCGAATGGATGCGGAGATGGTCAGGCAGAGAAGACTGCCAAAGCTTGCCCTCTCGATACTCTGAGACTTGACTGAAGGAAAACTGGACTTGACCAAGAGGAAGGCCCAGAAGGTCCAGAGGTCAAAACACACTTTGCTCCAGGAAGAACAAAGCCCAGGACTCCAAATGCACTTTTGAAAAAGCCGTTTTTTGCCCTCATCAATTGCATGTGAATATATATATATATATTTACATGCACCCATGCACAGGTGGTGGCTGGACATTGAGCACATCACGAGGTGCCTACAGAAGGTTATCTGTGCTGCTTGAATGAAGTGTTGGCGTTAAGAACATAAGGACATAAGAGGTACCAATGTTGGATCAGGCCAATGGCCCATCCAGTCCTACACTCTGTATCACACAGTGGCCAGAAATACCAGGGGCCATCAGGAGGTCCACCAGTGGGGCCAGGACACTAGGAGCCCTCCCACTGTTGACCCCCCCAAGCACCAAGATGACAGAGCATCACTTGCCCCAGAGCCCCTATCTATACCTTGTGGCTAATAGCCACTGATGGACCTCTGCTCCATATGCTTATCTAATTCCCTTTTGAAGCTGTCCATGCTTGTAGCCACCACCACTTCCTGTGGCAGTGAATTCCATGTGTTAATCACTCTTTGGGTGAAGTACTTCCTTTTATCCGTTCTAACCCGACCGCTCAGCAATTTCATGGAGTGCCCACGAGTTCTTGTATTGTGAGAAAGGGAGAAAAGTACCTCTTTCTCTACCTGCTCTTTCCCATGCATAATCTTATAAACCTCGATCATGTCACCCCTCAGTCGTCGTTTCTCCAAGCTAAAGAGCCCTAAGCGCCTTAACCTTTCCTCATAGGGAAAGTGTTCCAACCCTTTTATCATTCGAGTTGCCCTTTTCTGCACTTTTTCCAAAGCTATAATATCCTTTTTAAGGTGTGGTGACATTAGTCCACTTTCTTGGTCACAGGAGCAGTACATAGAACCATAGAATCGCAAGAGTTGGAAGGGGCCATGCTGACCATCTAGTCCAACCCCCTGCCCAATGCAGGACCAGCCTAAAGCATCTCTGACAAATATTCGCCCAGCCTCTTCTTGAAAGCTGACAGTGAAGGTGGGAGCTCGCCCACTGTTGTCCGTTGCAAAGGAACTAGTGTTTAATATAGGAGCTATTTATAGCCATTTGGAACTTGAAATTCCTGTTATTCCTGTTATTGGATGTTGTGAATTATTACTCCAACACAGTGGTATCTTTGATAAAGACCCCGAAACGAACTTCAAAAACTCGAGCTGTTCGTCTTCTACCAATGAAATAAAGAAGGAATTTTTGAGATTACTACATCAGCAAAATGTCCATTCATCATTTTCATTATTCTGTAACAGTTTGAACTTTTTGCAGCAATTTCTGGTTCATTATTCTTCTTGAAAGCTGACAGTGAAGGTGGGAGCTCGCCACCTCCCCAGGCAGCTGATCCCACCTTTGAACCACTCTGATCGAGGAAAAGTTCTTCCTAATATCCAGCCGATACCTTTCTGCATGTCATTTAAACCCGTTGCTTCGGGTCCTGTCCTCTGCTGCCAACGGGAACAGCTCCTTGCCCTCCTCCACATGACAGCCTTTCAAATATCTAAAGAGAGCAATCCTGTCCCCCCTCAGTCTCCTCTTCTAGCCTTTCCTCGTAGGGCTCGGTCTCCAGACCCCCGATCATCCTCGTCGCTCTCTTCTGCACCCTCTCGGTTTTGCCCACATCCATTTTGAAGTGAGGCTTCCAGAACTGCACAGCATACTCCAGGTGTGGCCTGACCGAGGCAGTATACAGGGGGGCTATGACCTCCTGCAATTTCAATGCTATGGCCCTTTGAATACAACCCAAGACTGGATTTGCCTTTTTTGCCACCGCATCACACTGAGTGCTCATATGCAGTTTACATGGCCAGGTCGATAGAGGTGAGCTACGTACTTCTTGAGCACAAGATCACTCACAGTCTCTCCCCCCTCCCACGCTTCTTTGTGAGCAGAGTCCTGTGGTCGCCGAGGGAATTGTGGGTTTTCCTCAGAAAAATGACTACAATTCCCAGGAGCTCCCTTCTGTCGAGCTGCCCCCAAAGGCTAGGGACTGTGGCCCCCCGTGCCCCTGTGTCAACACATCCCGGTCAGGGCTCTCTGGCTTCCTTTCCTGGTAACACACGCCTGGCCACGCAGACGTGCCATGCCCGGAAAGCCCCGAAACACAGCAAACAAGTTGTGAACCTTCTTTGTGACGTACCGCAAGAATGCCACTTTATCCAAACAGGTTGTCATTCATTAACAAATGCTGGCCTGAGAGTCACAAAAACACTCCACTTGCTGGCTGTCAGATGTGAAGTCTTCATTCTTCTTACGCGCTTTTAATAATCTGGCACTTTGACCTAGATAGGGTAGGCGAGCTCGGTCTTGTTGGATCTCGGAAGTTAATCAGGGTTGGCTCCAGTCTGTACTTTGGTGTGAGACCGGCGCCACGGAAGTCCAGGGCCGCTCAGTGGAGGCCGGCAAGGGGGGAACCGCCTCTGTTCATCTCTTGGCTTGAAAGCCCCAGAGGGGTTGCTGTAAGTCGGCCACGACATGGTGGCCCTTCCCACCATCACCAATAAGATGGCAAAAATCTGATGGGGAGGTGAGAAGGTGTGAGCCGCTCAGTGGAGGCCGGCAAGGGGGGACCGCCTCTGTTCATCTCTTGGCTTGAAAGCCCCAGAGGGGTTGCCGTAAGTCGGCCACGACATGGTGGCCCTTCCCACCATCACCAATAAGATGGCAAAAATCTGATGGGGAGGTGAGAAGGTGTGAGTAGAACTCGTGGCCGTGGTGGTGGCAGCAGAGGAAGGCCGCTCTGGGCGTGTGATTGGGCGTGCACAGTCCTCTGGGGCTTTTT
>NW_015166589.1:52472-55955 GCF_001447785.1 Gekko japonicus | reverse complement strand
AGTCTCTCGCTCAGAATGGGCTTTGGAGACAGTTGGGCAGAGGGGCCATCTGAGTTTCCAGCTTGGCAAGTGGTGGCCCAGTGGAAAGGCAGCAGAGAAGAGAGAGGCAGAATTCGTGAAACAGGCTTGCTCCCTTCTGCTAAGGTAGAGGCCTTCCCCTGATGGCGCCTCCTGGCTCTGGGATTCAGAGGATTAGTGCCTCTGAATGTGGAGGTTCCCCTCAGTCACCATGGCTGGTAGCCATTGGTAGACTTTTCCTCCATGAATTTATCTAATCCTCTTTGAAAGCTGTGTATTCCTGTGGCCCTCACGACATCTGGCAGAGAATCCCACATTTTAACCACTCTCGGTGTAAAGTGGTATTTCCTTTTGTCCGTCCTGAACCCACTGCCCATCAGCTTCATCGGATGCCCTAGTCTTTTGGGAGAGGGAGAAATTTTCCTCTTTGTCCACTCTCTCCACCCTATGCATAATTTTATAAACCTCCATCCTGTCCCCACTTAGTCGTCTGTTTTCTAAACTGCAAAGTCCCAGAGACTCTTCAGCCTTTCCTCCAAGGGAAGGGGTTCCAGCCTCCTCGTCACCTTGGTTGCCCTCCTCTGCACTTTCCCCTCTGAGGACGTGTGCCCCGCAAACAGTCTTGACCTCTGGAAGGCAGTGGCCTCGGTTCTTGCCAGGAAGCAGCAGTGATCTGTTTCCCGGGCTGGCAGGCTGCCTTCCTGCTCTGGATCTGGCCTGGCGTGTGGGACTCTTCCCAAAGTCCCGCTGCTGGCAGCGGTTCCGCTCACTGCAAATTGTTTGGATCTCAAACGCCAGTTCCCGCTCGCAATAAGGACAGCCTTCGGTTTGGAAATTCCCACTTCTTGGCTTTCAAAAGCCACACACGACTCTTCCCCTCTTTTCTGGAATCCCGGGGTGAGAACTGAGTCGGCTGGAGCAAAGCGGGCGGTCCAGAGGGTGGATCTGCTTTCTGTTCTGTTCTGTTCTGTTCTGTTCTGTTCTGTTCTGTTCAGCAGTTTCGTTTCAGCAGCCTGCCAAGACTAACAAAGAGGATTCACGGCCCTTGCTGAGAAGGTTATACCTGTGCAAATAGGCCAGTGATTCTAGTTTTTAGGTGCCTATTCCTAAAAGTGTCCTGCGTGGGGCTCAGTCTGCGCTAGAATAGCCCTGATGGGTCAGCGGGAGAGCTCACGCTTTGCTTGCGAAAGGTCCCTGCTCAGTCTGGGGAGCAGGGGGGAGATTTATGCAGCCAGGCAGAGCAGTTAGGGGGAGTAATGGCCGCATACAGAGTGTGGGGTCAGATCGGACAAGCCCCTGACCCGTTTGGGACCTTGGAGAGCGGCCGCTTTGATGGATCACGGGCCCAGCCTCACCTGTCTGAGGAACCCACGGGATTCCTTGTGGCAGCAACACCCTTAAGATCCCAAGGAAGTAGCGGCAGGGGGTCCCATTACTTCTGCAGCTCTTGCCAGGGGTGGGGTAGAGGACCAAATTCCAGGGATTTATTTGATTACCAAAATGCCGGCGAGCCAGCGTAGTGTAGCGGTTACTGCGTCTGACTAGGATCTAGAAGACTCGGGTTCAAACCCCACCTCTGCCGTGGAAGTCTGCTGAGTGACTTTGGACCAGTCCCCTCTTTCTCACCCTCGCCTGCCTCACAAGGCTGTTGTGGTGAGGCTTTTAAAAAGGGGAAGGAAGAACCACTCCCCCCCCCGTCCGGGAGCTAAATATGCATTAGGAAAAGACAGCCATGGCTTGGCAGGGAGTTCCACAGGGAAGGCGTTCCACTCCATGAGGCTCTTGTGGCCAGCCAGCATACTTTGGGCAGAGCAGGTTCATGCACAAGGGCCCCTGAAGGTTATCGTGGTGACAATTTGTCAGTTAATAGAGGTGCCTGAGTGCACAGACAGTTTTAGCCATGCAAGCCGGCAGAGTTTGCCCTAACCCTAACCCTAACCAAAGGGAACCTCCATGCTCAGAGGCACTACAGCAGATTGTGAGGCCCTAAACTGTAGCTTATTTAGCTTATGCATAAATCCGGCACTGCAGAGCGGGTTTGTGCACAAGGGCCCCTGAAGGTTATCGTGGTGACAATCTGTCAGTTAATAGAGGTGCCTGAGTGCACAAACAGTTTTACTTTGCACTTCAACGCCGAGGATTAAAAAACAGGTTAAATGACGGGAAGCAAAGAGTAGGAATCAGTGGACAGTTCTCACAACGGAGGGAAGAGGACAGTGGGCTCCCTCAAGGGTCGGAATTGGACCCAGTACTATTTAACCTGTTCATAAGTGATTGAGTAGTGCTCCCTCTAAGCTGTGGAGGCCTGTGAGCAAAAATCCTACTTTGTGAGCTACCGGCATTAGAGTTGTGAGCGAGCGATTTGGCGACTGCATAAGTTAGTCAGTGTCCTATCTATATCTTGTGGCTAATAGCCACCGATGGACCTCTGCTCCATATTTTTTATTTATTTATACTTTCGATTTCTATACCACTGCATTCCCGTAGGCTCGGAGCAGTTTACATAGTAAGTTACTTCTATCTAGGGCCACAGTATATATAGGGGGTGACTGCCTACCGGCACCCAGGCAGCAGGGCTCAGTTGTTACTGTTTGGCTCTTCAAGTGGGCTTTGTTGTTATTCGGCTCTCCGAGTGTTGTTATTATTCGGCTTTCCACCTCCTGGCGCCTCGGTGCAGATCTTATTTTGCAGCGACTCCCTCCGGCGGGCTCCTCCTGGTGCGCGGCCACACGCCGACCGCAGCTCCGGCTCCCATCCTGCTGGCTCTGCTGCGCTGCGCCGCCACGTCACCACGCCTCCATGATCTAGTCTCCGCCCGGATTCTGCCGCTCGACGTCAGACGCTCGCCACGCTTGCTGGGGTCGCCAGGTCACTCGTCATCACCGTCATCGCCACACTGCCACCGACACACCTGCTGCACGCCGCCCCGCAAGGAGGAGGGTACCCCCTGCTACCTAGGAGCAGGTACCCATTTATCTACTTGCAAGCTTTCGAACCGCTGGGTGGGCGGAAGCTGGGACAAGGGCCGGGAGCTCACCCCGGCTGTGGTGGGTCTCAAACAGCCTTATGGCTGTTCACTGTTGTTACTGCAGGCGTTTTACTGCCTGCGCCACCGCTCCCTTGGCGAAAACCAAGAATGACTGTGAAGAGCTCTGGGAGGATCTCCACAAACTCGGTGAGTGGGAGACAGTGTGGGAAATGAAGTTCAATGTTAGCACATGTCAGGTGATGCACAGTGGGACAAAACATCCCAGCTTCAAGTACAGGCTAATGGAGTCTGAGCTTGCTGAGACTGAGAATGGGAACGATCACGGGGTCTTATTCTGCACGGGGGTGGGAAAGAGCTGACAAGAGAACTTCCTCTCCCAAAAGACTAGAACTTGAGGGCATCCAATGTAGCTAATGGGCAGTAGGTTCAGGACAGACAAAAGGAAATACTTCTTTATATAGCGAGTGATTTACATA
>NW_015166589.1:50089-52029 GCF_001447785.1 Gekko japonicus | reverse complement strand
TGTTGGGCTGGATGGTCCCTCACTGGTCTGATCCAGCAAGGCTCTCCTTGTGTTAAGAACATAAGAGAAGCCAATGCTGGATCAGACCAGTGGCCCCTCCAGTCCAACACTCTCAGTCACACAGTGGCCAAAAATACCAGGTGCCATCAGGAGGTCCACCAGTGGGGCCAGGACACTAGAAGCCCTCCTACTGTTGCCTCCTCCCCCAAGCACCAAGAATACAGAGCATCCCTTGCCCCAGACAGAGAGTTCCTGTCTATACCTTGTGGCTAATAGCCATCTGGAGAGCCAGTTTGGTGTAGTGGTTAAGTGCGCGGACTCTAATCTGGGAGAGCCGGGTTTGATTCCCCACTCCTCCTCCACTTGCACCTGGCTGGATGACCTAGGGCAAGCTGTAGTTCTGATAAGAGCTGTTCTTGAAAAAAAGAGCAGTTTCTGTCAGAGCTCTCTCAGCCCCGCCGACCTCACAGGGTGTCTGTTGTGGGGAGGGGAAGGGAAAGGAGTTTGTAAGCCGCTCTGAGACACCTTTGGGTAGTGAAGGGCGGGGTATAAATCCAATCTCTTCTTCTCTTCTTCTGATGGACCTCTGCTCCATATGCTTATCTAATTCCCTCTTGAAGCCGTCCGTGCTTGTAGCCGCTGCCACCTCCTGTGGCAGTGAATTCCACGCGTTATTCACTCTTTGGGTGAAGAAGGACTTCCTTTTATCTGTTCTAACCCGACTGCTCAGCAATCTCATGGAGTGTTATGAAGGAACAGCTGCAGAAACCGCTTGCGGAGCCTCCGTCCCTGACTCCAAGGCCCTGTGGAAGTTGCTCAGGAAAGGCTCGCCAGAACTAGGACTTTCCTCACTGCTTCCCCTGTGTTGTCTCTCAGCACAGCCATGTCCTTTGTACGGCACTGTGGTGCCCTGCAGGGACCGGGATGGCTGGGAGCAAAGAGCTGAGGGTGTGGGAACCGTAAGCACTGTGGCTTACACGTCATCAGAAAAGCCAGCATTTTCTCAAGAGCCGCAAGTCAGGGGCAGTGAATTTGTACCAAAAGACAGAGTGGCTCTCTGAGTTCTCCACATCCTGACAGGCCCAGAGAGCCGCTCAGTCTTCTGGGAAGAATTCATTCCCGAAAGAAGTGCATTGTGTCGAAGGGCGACGGCCTCATTGTGGATTGTGCGAAGTGACAGGGATCATGAGAACTAGGCTTGGTGTCACACAAATGAACCATCTGGCAAAGTTTCCAAATTCGGTATTAAATGTCAGTTTTGAAGTTTTGCTTTCAGGATGCTTCCAAAAACTTCCCCCTGAGTCCTGCCCCGTGGGTGGGGCTTTAAGACAAAAGTGTTCTCTACCAGCTTGCTATTGTCTGTGTTTTCTTCTGAACCTCCTAAATCCAGCTGCATTCATGACTGAAACCACATGCCTGAGAACTGGTTTTGGGAACTGCATTTCCCCCAAACATGCTATGCTCTTCGTTGATTCATGGTGTACATCCCCGGCTTCCCGGACTGAAGAATCTCTCCCCAAAACCTTCCCTCGTGACTTTTTGATGGGGGGGGGAAGCCTCAGCCTCATCCTATCTGGCGGTAACTTTTCATTTCCTTGAGTTGTGTCGTGCTGTACTTCCTTCATACGGCCTGAAGCAAATACATTTCAATTGGACTGAACTGAACTGACATCCAGCTAGAGTTGATCTGCCCTCTTGCTATGGGAAGGAAACGGCCTCTCCAGAGAGCTGACAGATTTCAGTTGTGGAGCTGATTGCGGGAGAAGTTGGAGGCCTTTTTCATAAAGGACTAAGATGAATCGTCACCCCTTCCAGGCTGTGTCCGGTCTGGCCTGCACGGGCTTGGAGGGTCAGTCTGCTAAGCAGAGTTGTCCTCGATTCATTTGAGCCCTCAGTGGCCCTAGTTCTTGAGCGAGAATCCTGCCTTCCTTAACGCAAAA
>NW_015166589.1:42972-50037 GCF_001447785.1 Gekko japonicus | reverse complement strand
TAAAAGTGACAAGACCTTCTTTCCTTCTCAGAGACCCTCTCAGCGCAGCATCAAAAAGAGCAGACCTCAGCAACAGATGCTTACTTTGCGCAGTAGCAGCCCAGTCTAAACAAGGTCCCATGCAAGAAGTACCTATTATTATTTGTACGAACGCTAGTGTCAGAACCCACAGCCAACAACGTAGCACACGCTTATCAAGTGGTAATACTTTATTGAAGAGCTATAGATGCATTAACATAGGCACTGTTAAGAATGGCGGCTGCCCATGGGGCATAATAGGATATAGGGTATTCGTATGCACCCCCCCACTGCCCTGGCCAATTAGCCACACTCCCGCACGCGGGAGAAAGCCCTCCGGCCGTTAGCGCTGAAGCTGGGAACCCAGTGCGCTCCCACGGTCCCCTTGAAACTAGACATCAACATCTCATACCTGCAAAACTTAGAGATAAGCGTTACAGCAGCAAAGAAGCACAGAAGGAATGCAATGGCAATTAGAATACAACTGACCTCCCCAACCCCCATGGCAGCATAGCTGACAGCTACTACTACTAGTAGTAGTGTTATATAGATACCCTGCCTTTCCTCTTGGCTCAAGGCAACTTACAATAATAGTTAAAACCCTTTTCAGTTTAAAACCAAAACTGAAACATCTCACACCTTGCCAGATGGTCCCACGCAAAGAAGCACAGAAGGAATGCAATGGCAATTAGAATACAACTGACCTCCCCAACCCCCATGGCAGCATAGCTGACAGCTAGTAGTAGTAGTAGTGTTAGTAGTAGTAGTAGTAGTAGTCGTGTCACATAGATACCCTGCCTTTCCTCTTGGCTCAAGGCAACTTACAATAATAGTTAAAACCCTTTTCAGTTTAAAACCAAAACTGAAACATCTCACACCTTGCCAGATGGTCCCACCAAGGGACAGAGACTTGGGTCAGCCAAATGGCTGGTTAGTTTTTCTTCCTCTTGATGAGGAAGGGTGAGGGTGACCCCCCCCCAGGAGCATGGACTGTCAGGGGGAAGATGATACATTCTCAGGACAAGGGGAAGAAGCTGTCAAGTAGTGGGTTCCATGGATGAGCAGACCTCGGTCTAGTGATCAGCTCTACTTTATTAATGAATGCAGCAAGAACAAGACTGAAAACCCCAGGGCAGCAGCCCTGTTTAAATAGCATGCAATTGCCACACCCAAACACACTCCACTCCCAACGATAGGTTATTTACATAACATTACTTCGTGACTGGTTACTTCCAGAGTCCTGGTGGGCTATTGTTCTTGGGCTCCAAGCTCAGCATGTCTCAGGTAGAACAGTCCTGGGTTGTTTCAGTCCCAATACATAACAGAAGCTGTCTTTCATCTTTTGGCCAGGAAGGGCTGAGCCACGAAGGACTAACTCTTTACCTGGGGGACTCCATCTTGTCATAAGAACATAAGAAGAGCCCTGCTGGATCAGACCAGTGGTCCATCTTGGTACTGGGTGTGGTGCTTTTCAACTTGTTTATACATGATTTGGAGTTGGGAGTAAGCAGTGAAGTGGCTAAGTAATCTGGTCCCCATGACCCACTCCAGTCAACACCGTGGCCACAGCATTCTGTACCAACTGTAGCCAAACCATATAGGGATTTAAATATTAGTGCCTTAGATTGATCCCAGAAGCAAATTGGTAGCCAGTGCAGATGGGCCGAGAAGGGAGTAATATGGTCCCTATGACCATATTCATGACCAGGGGTCATTTCGGAAAAAAAGAGGTGCGGGAGCTCATTAGCATAACTCTTTAGCATGACTTATTTGCATATACCCCACCCCCTGACATCACCGGAAGTGTGTCAGAAGGCTCCACCCCAAAAATCTCCAGCGCTTATAGAGCTGATCGGCCGCTTTCTAATTTAGAAGGAAATCTTGGGGGAGGGGGAGCAACGAGGGAGCGCGCACCTGCTTCTTCCACCCCCCTCCGTTTTCGGCAAGTTCTTCGCGCTCGCATGGCAGCCATCGAGGAATGCTACACGTGCTGCTTCGCGCTCCTGCCGGGAGCTGGGGGCGGGGCTTGCCACCACCTGTGCTTCTAACTGCCGGAGCTCCGCCCCTGCATGCTCCTGCTCGGAATGACCCCTGTTCAGGACTGCTTTCTCCTATGTGAACCTCCCTGTCCCCTCCTCCGGTCATCTTTGGAAGCCCTGCCTCAGGTGCTCTGGCCGCGTTTCAGGCTAGATGTACGGCAACCCAAGAACGGGCCGTCTAGGTTGTGGGACCAAAACTTTGGAACTCCCTCCCCAGGGAGATCTGTCTGTCTCCTTCTAGGGTTGTCTTCAAGTAGCAGGTGGAGACTTTTTGTTTCATCATAAGAACATAAGAGAAGCCAGTGTTGGATCGGGCCAATGGCCCATCCAGACCAGCACTCTGTCACACAGTGGCCAAAAATACCAGGTGCCATCAGGAGGTCCAGCAGTGGGGCCAGGACAATAGAAGCGCTCCCACTGTTGCCCCCCCCAAGCAGCAAGAATACAGAACCTCAATCATGTCACCACTCAGCCGTCGTTTCTCCAAGCTAAAGAGCCCCAAGCGCTTTAACCGTTCTTCACGGGGAAAGTGTTCCAACCCTTTTATCATGCCTCCCATAACTGTTACTGGCCCTTGGTGCTGCTATTGTGGGTTTTATATTGTGCTATTGTGGGTTTGTGTGTGTACATATTTTTATGGAATTACTTTATTTTATTTATTTATTTTTATTTATTTATTTACATTTCTACCTCGCCCTCCCCACGAATGGGCTCAGGGCGGCTAACAAACAGGGACACCATGTGCCAATACATAAAAACCAAATAAAACAGGATAAAACAGAACAAATGACCAAAATTTACATAAAGTGCTCAATGCTGTTACTCTTGAATTAAGACAAGATGGTGTCCAGTAGATGTTGCCTCCATCCCAGTACAACGGTACCGATCCCCCGCGCCACTGAAGTTCGATCGTCATAGGGCCGCTCCGTTCCCAGTTATCAGCCGGGCGGCTCGTTGGTAGTGGCAGTAGTGGCAGTAATAATATATATTAAATGCTGTTTTAACATTCAAACGTTTTAACGCTTTTATGTTTGCCACCTAGGGAACCCCATTTGAGTGGAAAGGTAATGTAAAAATATTTTAATAAATAAATAAACCGATAAAAGCTCTTTGGGGGAGAGCACTCCAGTTGCTCACTGGCAGAGCCTCTGCTTGGCATGCAGAAGTTCTCAGGTTCAAATCCCGGCAACTCCAGTTTAAAGGATGAGGTAGTGGGGGATGTGAAAGGCCTCTTCTGCCTGAGACCCTGCAGAGTTGCTGCCAGTCTGAGTAGGCAAGACTGACCCCTTAAGAACATAAGAACATAAGAGAAGCCAATGCTGGATCAGGCCAATGGCCCATCTAGTCCAACACTCTGTCACACAGTGGCCAGAAATACCAGGTGCCATCAGGAGGTCCACCAGTGGGGCCAGGACATTAGAAGCCCTCCCACTGTTGCCTCCCCCCCCCCCGAGCACCAAAAAGACAGAGCTTCATTTTCCCCCGAGACCCTATCTATACCTTTTTTCTAATAGCCACTGATAGACCTCTGCTTCATATGTTTATCCAATTCCCTCTTGAAGCCGTCCATGCTTGTAGCACCCACCACCTCCTGTGGCAGTGAATCCCATGTGTTCATCACTCTTTGAACCCCTTGGTGGTTCTGGTTCAGTAGAAGGCAGTTTCATGGGTAATCTCTACTCTAAGATTTTCCTCTGAATTGCAACAAATGTTGGTTAGGCTACTGCAGACCCAAGGGTGCAACTGAAGACCTTTTTTCAGGAATTATACCTAAACCAGAGGAAGACACATTATTCTGTTTGCAGCGAATGTGCAAGAGAGTTTGCAGGTGATGATGACACAATTCCTGCAGACGGGGCTTTTTTCCTGGGGGAATGTGCCGGAACAGAGTTCCAAAACCTCTTCAACAAATTTCATTTTTAAAATGTTTAGAAGTTCATGAGTTTTCAGTGTACAGATTGAAAACTTCATTTCCCTCTTGAGAGTTCTGGCACCTCCCCCCCCCCCAAAGCCCCTGTCCTGCAGATATAAAAAGGAGTTTGCTTCTGTCGGCATCGCTTGCCCTGGAGCTTTAGGGGCAGGTATAATAGCTACTTCAGAAGTAGCTATTATACCTAGAAACTGCAGTAGCAACACTGCAGTTAGCAACACTGCAGTAGCAACACTGCAGTAGCAACACTGCAGTATACTAGAAACTGCAGGTAGCAACACTGTCCCTGTTTCTGAGCTGAAGATAAAGTTTTATGAGACTCAGCTAAAACACCAGCAGCCCTATACTAAAAAGGGGCAGCTAAAGGCACTCCCCCCACCCCACTTTTATTTTTCAACCCAGAGAACAGATGCCTAAAGGCCAGGGGACATCTAGCATGGTATAGGGTTGCCAATTCCAAGTTGAAAATTCCTGGAGATTTTGGGCATGGAGCCCGGGGAAAGGAGAAGAAGAAGAGATTGGATTTATACCCCGCCCTTCACTACCCGAAGGAGTCTCAGGGGGGCTTACAATCTCCTTTCCCTTCCCCTCCCCACAACAGACACCCTGTGAGGTAGGCGGGGCTGAGAGAGCTCTCTCGACAACTGCCCTTGAGAGAACAGCTCTGAAAGAACTTTGACTGACCCAATGTCAAGCCAGCAGCTGTGTGTGGGAAGTAGGGAATCAAACCCGGTTCTCCCAGATTAGAGTCCATGCTCTTAACCACTACACCAAACTGGCTCTCAGTTTTGGGGCAGGGGAAGAACCCCCAGTAGAGTATAATGCCATAGAATCTACCCTCCAGTGCAGTCATTTTCTACAGGGGAACTGATCTATGTCATCCGGGGGCCAGTTGTCATTCTGTGAGATCTTCAGGTCCCATCTGGAGGCTGGCACCCCTCAGCATGGACCAGACCGTGAGTCTCACAAAGAAATAATTGTTAGTTGGATCTTGTTAAGTCAGGCACTTTTTGCAACAAAGGGCACTGCAAAAACAAACATCTTGATTAGCTGAGAATGATGTCAGATTCCAGCCACAAGAAATGGTCCCTGTTTGTGACAACAAAGAATGATTGCCAAGAACGCGAGGGGATTTTCTTAAGCCAAACATCAACACATCCGAAAGAGCAATTGAGCCTCTTTCCTGAGATAATCATGAGGGCCAAAACTCATCTCCGGAACGGCGACCCATCTGTAAGCAGATATTCTTCCATTGTGTCATCACATCACGGTCAGTTGTGGCCACAAACAAGTACCAAGGAAGGAAAATAAATTCGGTGAAGCAGGAAACTAGCAGATAAAGTTATTTTAGCTTGAAATTGTCACAGGAATCCCCTAAAACCAAGGGCATTTTAGGTACAGTACTCAAAATGGCTTCAGTTTCTTCTCCAGACTGGCCTCCACTCCTGATCCACTATAAGAACAACAGAGAATGATTTAATACCTCTTTCTGACTTTCTCTTTCCTTGACTCTCTCTCTCTCTCTCTCTTACTGCATTCAGCTCACAAGGTTCCTACCATCTTCCTGCAAATAGCACACCACTATCATGCTTCTCTCTTGCTCTCCTTCTCACTCACCACCATCTCCCCTCTCTTCAGGCATCTGCAGCCCAACAGCTCTCCTTCACTTTCCTCCTCTGCTACATCCTTAAGCATAGCCCTCTGGATTCAATCCCAGCTGCTTTCTAGCTCCCATCAACTGCAGCCTACATGTCTGCCTGTCTCTGTCAGCAGCTCCTCTCTCTTGGACCCTGCCAGGACCCAAAACACACTCAACACCCCCCTTGGTTGCCCCCTCAAAAGTGAATCAGAAGAGGGTGGAAGACTGCTGTAAAAGAAGGGAACAATCGCACCAGGATTGTGCTGGTTTTGACCTTTAAAGCCCTATATGGTCTGGGGCCTACCTACCTGAGGGACCGCCTTTCCCCACATGTTCCCCAGAGAGCACTGAGGTTGGGGTCTCAAAAGCATTTGGCCCTCCCTGGACCGAAAGACACCAGACTGGCCTCAACCAGGGCCAGGGCCTTCTCAGTAGTGGCTCCACACTGGTGGAATGAGCTCCCAGAAGACTAGGGTTGCCAAGTATAGCTTACCTCCGCAGCGGGGGACTCCCGGGTGGATCCTGGAGCGCGCACAAAGCGTGTGCGCGCCGCACGCACATCACCAGGAAGTGACGTTATGACGCCATAGAGTTTCCCCTCGGATGGTCGTGGCCCCGCCCCCAGCGTGCCCGGCGTCATAACATAACGTCCTGGTGACGTGCACGCCGGGGTGGTGTTCCCCCCGGGGCCCAATTCCGCAGCGGCGGAAATCGGGCCTCCAAAGCGGGAGTTTACCCGGCCCCCGCCCCCACTTGGCAGCCCTACAGAAGACATCAGGGCCCTGCGGGGCCTCTTAGAGTTCCACAGGGCCTGTAAAATGGAGCTCTTCCACCAGGCCTTCGATTAGGAGCCACTACTAACAACAACTGAATCGTCAAGGCCCTCTGAGTCAACATCAACAGCCTGTAATACACTGGACATTGACTGTGGCCATGCTTTGTTATCATCTTATCAAGGCCTATTGGGACTGTCACGGCTCAGGTGGGGTGTCACCTGACGCTGCCACCACTCTGGATTTAGGATCCCTTGAGAAGGCCCAGAGCACCCTCCCAAGACCTTCAGACCTCCCTTTTGGCCGAATCATAGGCGTGAGGACCAGGCAGAGTACAACAAAGAAAAGGTTTATTTTGTAGGAGGTCAAACAAACAAGGTGCAGGAATAATAACAGTAAGGGGGTGAAAAGTAAAGGAACCAAATGCCCTAACGCGTCTAAACTTACTGTCCCTAGCTCACTGTCTCAAGTGGGCCTCAGTCTGCTCACCCTTCCCTCAGGATGAGGGTCTCTTCCCTGCAGCATCCTTCCTTCTGGCTCTGCCCTCTGGGAAGAAGAACAGCTTTTTCCTGCTGCACCAGATCTTTTATTCCAAGCCCTCCTCTTTTCCTATTGGTCAATTTTGGCTCCAAATCCTCTCAGGGGCTTCTGGGAGTTGAAGGCCCA
>NW_015166589.1:37970-42501 GCF_001447785.1 Gekko japonicus | reverse complement strand
GCCTCTGGTGGAACAGCCCAGATCATGACAGGGATGCTACCACCACCAGCACTTTATCTGCATTTGTGGCTTGTTATGTTTAAGAGTTTTTATGATGTTGTATTGTGGCTTTCGAGCAAGGGAAACCTTTACCTTTAATATTGTGTTAGTACATCTGTGCTTTAATATATTTTAACTTCTTAATGTAAGTCACCCTGAGCCTACTTCGGCAGGGAGGGTGGGATACAAATCAAACTAACTAACTAACTAACTAAATCATTGCCTGTATGAATTGCCACCGATGAACTGAGGTCTTTACTTTCCTTCTTTGGTCTATCTACTTTTTGGTCAATAAAACTGACTGTCGCTTATTAGAGGGGACTTTCTTTCTTTCCAACTTCTTTGGGGAAGGGGCGTGCCTGGACAAGCCAGGGGATACACAGAACTAAGAGATTCCGGGGCTGTTGGGACGCACACTCATTAGGGGTGCCAGCCTCCAGGTGGGGCCTGGGGATCCCCCAGAATTACAGCCCATCTCCAGACTACAGAGATCAGTTTCCCCTGGAGAAAATGGATGCTCTGGAAGGTGGATTCTATGGCACCCTACGGTCTCTGTCCTCCCCTGGCTCCATCCCCAAATCTCTAGGAGTTTCGCAGCCCGGATCTGGCAACCCTGCCCCCCATCCCCCCCGTGCTCTGCTGGTGGCCAGGGAGAACCGAGCAAACCTAAACTGTTCTGTATTTCGGAGGGTTGTTGCATTAAAAATGTCTTCTTAAGCTTAGACTCGTCTTGCAAGTTCTGTTCCAAAGTTAGCCTCACAGAACCTACTAGGAAAGAAGGCCTACTGGGACTCAAGCCCGTCTGGAAGGCACATCCTGGGCTATGGAACTCCTTAGCTGTAATCCCCGTGCTGTCAGAGGTGCATTCGGCTGGCACACTATACCGCCATAGAGGGCGGCAGTCCTCTCCTTCCCCAGCGCAATGGAGCAGGAACCACCTACAGCATTCCCGACCAACGGCCATCCAGTGTCTGCTTAAAGGCCTCCACTGGGGGAGAACCCACCACCTGCTGAGGCATCCTATTGAACAGCTCTCACTGTTAGGAAGTTTCTCCTAATTTGTAGCCAGAATCTACTTCTTTGTAATTTCGTTCCATTCTAGTCCAGCCCTTGGAGCAGGAGATACTGCATGTACGCGAAAGGTTATACTCAGAACTAAACTTTGTTGGTCTCAAAGGTGCCACTGGACTCACACTTTGTCCTGTCTTCATTGGGACAGCCCGTCAGAGATTTGAAGACAGGGATCCCATCTCCCCTTCCCTCAAAGAAGAAGAAGAAGAAGAGAAGAGAAGAGAAGAGAAGAGAAGAGATTGGATTTATACCCCGCCCTTCACTTGGAGTCTCAGACTGGCTTACAAACTCCTTTCCCTTCCCCTCCCCACAACAGAAACCCTGTGAGGTGGGTGGGGCTGAAAGAACTCTGACACAAACGGCTCTTTCAGGAACAGCTGTGCCAGAGCTTGTGACTGACCCAAGGTCATCTAGCCAGGTGCAAGTGGAGGAGTGGGGAATCAAACCCGGTTCTCCCAGATTAGAGTCCGCACACTTAACCACGACACCAAACTGGCTCAAAAAGCTAAATATACCCAGCACTTTTCCCAAATCCTCATCATCCTGTCCAACCTCATCTCGGCATGCTCTACTTTGTCAAAATCCTTCTTAAAATGTATTACCCAAGGCTGGACACAGCATTCCAGATGAGGCCTGACCAGCACCACCCGGCTTGGAACTGTTACTTCCCACTTGGCTTCTGTGCCTGCTGCCCATATTTGCAGCCACATCACCTGGCCGACACCCAGCTCCTTTCCAGGTAATGTCGTTTCCCTCTAAGCTGTGGAGTCTTGTGAGCTAAATATACCCAGCACTTTTCCCAAATCCTCATCATCCTGTCCAACCTCATCTCGGCATGCTCTACTTTGTCAAAATCCTTCTTAAAATGTATTACCCAAAGCTGGACACGGCATTCCAGATGAGGCCTGACCAGCACCACCTGGCGTGGAACTTTTACTTCCCACGATCTGGACACTTGGCTTCTGTTCCCGCTGCCCATATTTGCAGCCACATCACGTGGCCGGCCCCTGTTCAGCTAAGACACCCAGCTCCTTTCCAGGTGGTGTCGTGACGCCAAGCCAGGTCTCCCCGCCCTGCCCTTTGAATTATTTTTTGTACCTAAATGTAAGACTTTGTTTATTAAAATTTCTATTCCCCACCTTTCTCTTGAGAGCTCACTAATCACTCCCACAAGAAAGTCACTTTGGTCTAGGCCCCATTAATAGCTAAAAACAGGGTTGCCAACTCCAGGTTGGGAAATTCCTGGAGATTTTGGGGTGGGCCTGATGAGGGGCCGGGTTTAGAGAGGAAGCTCAGCAGGGAATAATGCCAAGAAGCAGCCCTTTTCTCCATGAGATTTCCAGGCCTCACCTGGAGGTTGGCAACCCAGTACTAATAGTACTTCTCAGGCAGCCAGGCTGGGTGCAGGAGTGGTCTGCAAATGCCAGCGCCGGTCCAGTGTTCCCTCTAAGCTGTGGAGTCTTGTGACAAAAATTCTACTTTGTGAGCTACTGGCATTAAAGTTGTGATCCAGCGATTTGGCTGCTGCATAAATCATTTTGCTCTGGAGCCATCCTTCCTGAGCTGAAACAAAAATGTGTGAGCTGGAGGCTAAAAAATTGAGCTAGCTCACACTAACTCAGCTTAGAGGGAACACTGCGCCACTCCTTCTTCCACAGCTAGAGAGCCAGTTTGGTGTGTCGTGGTTAAGTGGGCGGACTCTAATCTGGGAGAACCGGGTTTGATTCCCCACTCCTCCACTTGCAGCTGCTGGATGACCCTGGGCAAGCCGTAGTTCAGTCAGAGCTGTTCTTGAAAGAGCAGTTCTGGAAAGAGCTCTCTCAGCCCCGCCTACCTCACAGGGTGTCTGTTATGGTGAGGGAAAGGGAGAGGAGTTTGTAAGATTCCAAGTGAAGGGTGGGATATAAATCCAATCTCTTCTTCTCCTTCTACTTCTTCTTCTAGATCCAGTCCCTCTATGACATCAGCCTCTCCAATCAGCTCTACCTCTGTCTTGTTCAGATTCGGTTTCAGCTTGTTCTGCCTCATCTCTTAACCGCAGACAGCAGACACTGGTCCAGAGCCAAGAGAGACAACTGGAGCCTTCCATAATGAGATACAGAACTGAGTATCATCCGTGGACTGATGACATCGAACCCCGAGCTTTGGACAGTCTCATTCCGCAGCTGAAGTCCCGAACCCTGGCTTGATCCCCGGAGCTCCTCTGCCAGCGCATTGCTCGATCACTTTACACTCATCCCTCTTGAAATGGATTTGATTAGTCTTGGCCGGGTGCTCCAGCCCGTCAAGATGATTTTCAATCTGGACTTGATCTTCCTCGCAGTCAGTTATCCCTCCCGGATTTGTGTTGCCTGTAAATTGGATAAGCAACCCCTCCATGCGCTCGTTCAAGTCATTAATAAAAATGTTGAACTACACGAGCACTAGGAGAGGACTCTCCAAGAGTGCTCCGCACAAGACCTCCCCCCCCCATGACAGAAAACAACTAATCAGCAGGGGCCCTGTTTATTCAGGATTTTTGATGCTGCCTCTTCAGAGTCCTGCTGGAGACATGAAAAGAGATGATGGCAGGTATCCGGTCAGCCTCGAGGGGGAGGGCATCCCATTGATGAGGTGCCACAGCCGAAAACGCCTGCCGGTGGTCCTTCAGGGGCCTTGGCCACAAGCCAAAGAGAAGCAGCAGAAACCAAAAAAAAGCGAGGGGAGCCAGCAGGGACGGATTAACCATGAAGCAGACTAAGCACTTGCTTAGGGCACCAGGGCCAAAGGGGGCACCACAAAGTTGGGAAAAGGGTGAAAAGAGAAAAAAACAACAACGAATGAAGATTTGTAAAAAGCTTGGCTTAGTTTGCACAGTATATTGTGTTATCATATGAATAAATTTGTGTACTGCTGCAACCCGCATTGTATATCTGGTCAGTGTGGAAATGGACTGGGTCAGTGTGGAAAGGAGGGGGGGGCACCAAGATGGGTCAGTGCTTAGGGCACCAGTGAGCCTTAATCCGCCCCTGGGAACCAGCATACAAGAAATGGTGCAAAACACAAGAGACTGCTGGTTGAAATCACTTAAAGTGAATACATACACACACACACACACACACACACACACACACATATATGTAATTATATTTAATGCCAAGTTCACTATCAGTATAATAACCAGATGAAACCTGAGTATTCTTACAAGAAACAACACAATCGCAAAAAAATAATAATCACAATAGTACAGAGAAGTAAAGTCCCATAAATTTCTTTCTTTTTTTTTAAAAGAATTTATTTATACTTTTTCCAACAAACAAACAAACAAAAAATAAAAATCCAAGTACATTCCCATTGTACAAATCAGTTTCGGAGTGTTCATTATACATTTTTTTCAAACCATTTATACACTTTAAACCATCTTTTCTTATAAGCGTTATCA
>NW_015166589.1:37701-37883 GCF_001447785.1 Gekko japonicus | reverse complement strand
TCTTCTTTTTTAGGTAGTAAATCTGATTTCCATTTTTTCGCTATCAGAATTCTGCTTAACGTGAGGATATATAACACAATACATTTATCATCTGTATTTACTATATCTGGCAAGATATTAAGCAAGTAACTTTCCGGTTTAAGCTGCAGATCTAATCCTACAATTACTTTTATCAAATATTT
>NW_015166589.1:37388-37536 GCF_001447785.1 Gekko japonicus | reverse complement strand
GGATATTCTCTTTGTATGGTGTAGCTCTTACTAATTTTTTCGTTTCCCACATTTTTTCCCATTCTTGCGTTTTTATTGTGTAGCCTACATTTTGTTCCCAGGTTTTCATGCAGGGTTTTATCGCTAAATCTTCCATACTTTCCTTCTG
>NW_015166589.1:35594-35784 GCF_001447785.1 Gekko japonicus | reverse complement strand
AGGCGAGGCAGCCTGTGAAGTTTCCCCACAATCTTGGGTTGTTGAGGCACTGCCAGGGCCGTAGCCAGGATTTTGTAATTCGGGGGGGCCTTTGAATAAGTTGGGGGGCACTGACATCACAAGATAAAAAATACATTTTTAATAAAATTCTTAAAAGCTCACTTTTGCAGCATTCACACTTTCTGCTTGC
>NW_015166589.1:27040-35471 GCF_001447785.1 Gekko japonicus | reverse complement strand
TGGAAGTCGGGGCCTTGGCAGGAAGTCAGGGGGCCAGGCCCCCAAATGCCCCACTGTAGCTACAGGCCTGGGCACTGCCGCTCTAGGTTGTCTTTTCCATGTTCCCAGTGCTCATGGGGCTGGAGTGCCTGCTGTCGTCAGCAACTGGGGCACTTTGAGGAGAGGCAGCAGATCCTATGCTGAAAATTTGGTGCCTCTAGCTCAAAAAACAGCCCCCCCCCGAGCCCCAGATATCCATGGATCGATTCTCCGGTATACCCTATGGGGACCGGGCTCTGTAGGGTATAATGTGGGGGGGGTTTGAGGAGAGGCAGCAGATCCTATGCTGAAAATTTGGTGCCTCTACCTCAAAAAACAGCCCCCCCCCGAGCCCCAGATATCCATGGATCGATTCTCCGGTATACCCTATGGGGACCGGTCTCTGTAGGGTATAATGGAGTGCCCAGCGGACATTTCCCTTCCCCTGCTTTCTTTCTTTCTTTTTTTTAAAAAAGAATTTATTTATACTTTTTCCAACAAACAAACAAACAAAAAATAAAAATCCAAGTACATTCCCATTGTACAAATCAGTTTCGGAGTGTTCATTATACATTTTTTTCAAACCATTTATACACTTTAAACCATCTTTTCTTATAAGCGTTATCATCTCTCTCTGCTAATATCATATTTAATCTGTCCATTTCTGCTATTTCGAATATTTTTTCCATTATTTCTTCTTTTTTAGGTAGTAAATCTGATTTCCATTTTTTCGCTATCAGAATTCTGCTTAACGTGAGGATATATAACACAATACATTTATCATCTGTATTTACTATATCTGGCAAGATATTAAGCAAGTAACTTTCCGGTTTAAGCTGCAGATCTAATCCTACAATTTCTTTTATCAAATATTTTACCATTTTCCAAAATTTTACTATTTTGTCACACCTCCACCAGATATGATAGTATGTTCCTACGTTATTATTACATCTCCAGCATGTATCCGAGACATTTTTATAACATATTTAATGCCAAGTTCACTATCAGTATAATAACCAGATGAAACCTGAGTATTCTTACAAGAAACAACACAATCGCAAAAAAATAGGATATTCTCTTTGTATGGTGTAGCTCTTACTAATTTTTTCGTTTCCCACATTTTTTCCCATTCTTGCGTTTTTATTGTGTAGCCTACATTTTGTTCCCAGGTTTTCATGCAGGGTTTTATCGCTAAATCTTCCATACTTTCCTTCTGAAAAAGTTTGTATAGCTTTTGTATTTGTTTATCTGCCGAGGACAACCAAATCTTGTCTAGTTCTAACATTGTGTCATTAAATTTTGTTTTTTTGTCCTTAGCAAATCTTGATTGTATTATTGTTCTCTCCCAACTTGTCAAGTTTATATTCATGCTGCCCAGAAAAATATGAGAAGCCAATGCAGACCTTTCAACACTGGACTGATGCGATTGCTGCAATAGCAAGCCTGGCTGGTGCATTTTGAACCCGCTGAAGTTTCAGACTGTTTTCAAAGACAGCCTGGATGTTAGCAGGGTACAGCTCACCGTGGCCAGCTCGTACTTTGTGAAGAATGGTCATAGCTGGCATGCCAAAGCTGATAAAAGGTGCTACTTGCCACAGAGGAGACTTGAGTTTCCGACTGTAGGCCAGGATCCAGGAGCACCCTCAAGCTATGAGCCTGCTCCTCCAGGGAAAGTGCAGCCCCCTCTAGGATAAGCCGACTCTGCAGTTCCTGTGCTGCTTCTCTATTGACCAACAGCACCGCAGCTGTGTCTGGCTCGAGCTTCAGTTTATTGGCCCAGGTCCGTCCCATTACCTTCTGCAGGCATCTGCAAAGGACCTCCAAAGACCCACCTGACTCTACTGTTAAGGAGAAACAGAGCCGGGTGTCAGCCACATCTTAAGGACACCTCACTCCAGATACCAGTGGTCTTATGCTGATGTTAAACAACATGGGGGACAAGATGGAACATTGCAGGACCCCATAGCATAAAGGCCACGGGATCATACAGCAGTCCCCCAGGACCATCTCCCGGAGTTGGCCAGTCAAGTAAGAGGAGAACCACCAAAGCACAGCAGGCCCCCTCCCCCCCCCCGACCAAACCAGCCTACTGAGAAGGACACCAGGGGGGGTGGTATCTAAAGCTGCCAAGAGGCCGAGGGGAATCAACAGGGAGGCACATCCCCTGCCATGTCCCCAGCAAAGGTCATCAGTTGCAGCAACCAAGGGCCATTTCTGTTCCAAACCCAGGCCTGAATCTGGCTTGAAACAGGTCTAGAATCATCCATCTCACCCAAGGCTGCTTGAAGCTGAGTAGCCAGAGGACCAAGAATGGAGTATTAGCCACCAGGTGGTATTTATTTAGGTCATCGTCGTAGTATGATTGTTTAACCAATTATGAATCCACCTAATGGTAGTCTCATCCAGCCCACATTTAACCATTTTTCCCCATAAGGAAATCATGGGAGAGGTTGTCAGATGCTGTACCGAAATCTAGACACGCAACACCTGCGTGTCCACCGTAGGCACAGAGGGCTCTAAAGGGGGATTAGATAGACTTATGGACGGAGGGTCCATCAGTGGCTACTAGCCATGGTGACGACAGGGAGCCTCCACGTTCAGTGGCAGTCAGCCTCTGAATCCCAAAGCCAGGAAGCAACACAAGGGGAAGGCCTCGGCCTCTCTGCCTTGTTGTTGGCCCTCCAGAAGAATGCACCCAGCAGCCTCCTACCTCTCCCCACTCGCAATGGCAGCTGACACCAGGCCCCAACCCTCTCCATGCTGAAAATATACATGTCCTTGGCATAACCTTTGTTACGATGTGTGCTTGTATATTGCATTTTATCTGTGTTGTGCATATGAAGTATTGCTCAAATGTCTATGTATCTGTGCTTGTGGGACCCAGGGCCCATTGTTGTGTGTGTGCTTGCTGCCATGCGCTTGAATAGCTGGTCTTACACCTCACCCTGTCCCTGAAGGGCATTGCTGAGATGCCAGCCACAGCGCACATGCTTTTCCTGGAATTTTCCACTGTGCCCCTGAGCCAAAGAGGTCATCACCGGTATGCACCAAGAGACATTTGGAGAAGCAACAGGCGTGACCATCCTTGATGGATCATGGGAAAGCACCAACTCCCTTCCTGCTATCTGGTTTGGGCATCGAAAGACAATACTGTTTTATTGCCCTGAGGACCAGGCTCATCTCTACTCCAAAGGTCGCCAAGGAAACGGAGGTTTCACACATCACCACATGGCCCCGCTTTGATGTAGGGATAGAAATCCTCATATTGCCCACTGCCCTCTTTAGGACGTCACCCCTTAGTGGACCTATAGCTTTAGAATAGAGGTCGCTCTCTCTCTCTCTCTCTCTCTCTCTCTCTCTCTCTCTCTCTCTCTCTCTCTCTCTCCCACCTTACCTCTTTCCAGCTCTGCTCTTCCCCTTAACGCACTAAGGTGCTTCAGGTGACTCTCTAAGTTCCCCGGAGTCACGACCAGGGAACGCACACGTGACTTGGCTGGTTCAGCCTTTGTGTGTTCACCAGTTGATACGTTAGGTGCCCTTCTTTCCTAAGAAGAGATTTCTTCCCAGCAGACCTCAGATAAGTATACCGCCTATTTGTGAAGTTATCCCCATTATTTGATGCTTTTGTTGTTTTTCATGCCGTAATTGTTTCCATATGCTATTGTAACTAAGGAGCTTGCGTGAATCCTGTACGCATCTGTTTTGTATGACTGAAGAAACTGCTTAGTAAAAAGACAACATTTATTCATAAACCTATTGTGTTGTCTGACTTCCTTGGAAAAATAGCGAGCCTTCAGACGCCAAATCCAACCTCTGTATACACGGGAGTAAACTCACGCACCGCCCGCCCCTGTAAGCAGGGTCGATCCGGGCTCCCAGAACCATTTTGGACCGGTTTGGGTAACAATGCCCTGTTGTTGGCCCTCCAGAGGAACTGGTTGGCCACTGTGTGAGACAGGATGCTGGACTAGATGGACCCTCACTGGTCTGATCCAGCAGGGCTTCTGATGTGCTCATGTTCTTACATTCCCATGGTCTACCAAACCAGTTGCCAGTTTGGTGTAGTGGTTAAGTGTGCGGACTCTAATCTGGGAGAACCTGGTTTGATTCCCCACTCCTCCACTTGCACCTGCTGATGTGACCGTGGGTCAGTCACAAGCTCTGGCACAGCTGTCCTTGAAAAAGAGCAGTTTGTGTCAGAGTTCTCTCAGCCCCACGCACCTCACAGGGTGTCTGTTGTGGGGAGGGGAAGGGAAAGGAGACTGTAAGCCGCTCTGAGACACCTTTGGGTAGTGAAAGGTGGGATATAAATCCAATCTCTTCTTCCTCTTCTCTTCTTCTTATCAGAAAAGGTGAGAAGGTTGGTCTAGCATGACTTGCTCTGGGCATAGAACTGATGAATATGCAGAGGTTAGGGCGGACATAGCAGGTGCAATTCTGTTCCATCTCCATGCCCATATTTCATGCTGTCTCTAGTAATCAACACATTCTTTTCTAGATGCCTAAAAGCTGACAGCTTAAGTATCTGCTCTCAAATTTTACCAATAACTGATGCTGAGCGGTAGTTCCCTGGATCCACCTTTTTGACAATTGGGACATTATTTCCCCCCTTTTTTCATCCTGTGCGCTCCATGTTCCTGGGCTTCACATGTTTAGAAGTGCCGCTTTAGACAAAGGAGGTCAAGATGCAGTATAATTTGGAAGTAATCAAGGGAGAAAATAACAAACAGATCTCTTCTCTTTGCCAGATCTCTAAGACAGCTGGCGATTAACTAGGAACTTGAGAGAGGAGAGCATTCCCATTACCTTTTGTTTAGATAATGAAAACCCAGGCAAGCGCGTATTTCTGAGAAACATTCTGGCAAAATGTTCTAGTATCATTTTGCAACTTATTTGGGACCACGGAGTAGGACCGTGACACCAGCTGGAGAGCTGGTGTGTGGCCAAAAGCCATGTGCCGCCAAGTTCTACATGCCTGGATTTGAGTGTCTAGGGATCCAAGTCAGAGGCCTTCTGACAACCGAACATGCTTTTGATGTGGCTACGTTTAGAAGAGGAAGAGATTGGATTTATACCCCGCCCTTCACTACCCGAAGGAGTCTCAAAGCGGCTCAACATCTCCTTTACTTATTTATTTATTTTATTGGTTTTTATCCCGCCCTCCTGGCCTAGGCTGGCTCAGGGTGGCTTACAACAGAATAAAAGTTCTTGTGATACATAAAACACAATTAATTATACTAATACAGTTCCTGATAAATAATAATACAGTAATATTATTATTTATCAGCTCCCCACAACCAACACCCTGTGAGGTAGGTGGGGCTGGGAGAGCTCTCTCGAGAACTGCCCTCAAGCGAACAGCTCTGAAAGAACTTGTGACTGACCCAAGATCACACCAGCAGCTGCATGTGGAAGAGTGGGGAATCAAACCTGGCTCTCCCAGATTAGAGTCCGCGCTCCTAACAGCTACACAAAACTGGTTGCCTTCCCTCCAAAGGCTTGAAGGACACCTTTCCCTGGGAAAGAGGAAGGAGGTATATCTTGCAGGAAAAGTTATGGCTCCTGAAAGCAAAGAAGAAGAAGAGATTGGACTTATACCCCACCCTTCACTCTCAGAGCAGCTTATAAACTCCTTTCCCTTCTCCTCCCCACAACAGACATCCTGTGAGGTAGGCGGGGCTGAGAGAGTTGTGACAGAAACTGCTCTTTTCAAGGACAGCTCTGAGAGAACTTGTGACTGACCCAAGGTCATCCAGCAGGTGCAAGTGGAGGAGTGGGGAATCAAACCCGGCTCTCCCAGATTTGAGTCCGCACTCTTAACTACTACACCAAACTGGCTCCAGTAGTAATTTTCAGTGGTAAGAGGGGGATAAAGTAGGTCAGGGATAAAAAGGTAAGGCTTTCTGACCATCTTTTGCTGTGAAAATCTAGACTAGGAATGGTCAGCATAAGTGAGCACTGAGAACCAGTGTGGTGCAGTGGTTGAGATTGCCAGACTAGGATCTGGAACACCCAGGTTTGAATCCCCACTTTTTGTGTGTGTGTGCACTGCACTTTGGTCCATGTGCAGAGAGGATGTTTTAAATGCGGAAAGACCGTGCTCTCCTGCAAGCTGTATCTCAACAGTCCATGTTGCACACCCCCAGCTCACTGAAGCAGCCCTTGCCAGTGCCACTGTAATGTATCCAGTCCAGACCACGTGGCCAGCTCAGGCTCCATGCGGTCAGAGACAAACGTCGAGCTTTGCTCCAAGAGACAATGGACTATGCGGATCCTAGCCCGCTCCAATCAGGGGGTTAGGTTCCCGGCCGAGAGCCTATGGGACTCTCGGCCACTGTAAATAACCTATTAGGAAGTAGGGGTGTGTTTTGGGTGGCGGTTTCTCGGGGGATATAAGCCGGCCAGCGAGCCGGCCAAAGTCTTCTTGTTCCTGTTCGAATAAAGTACGCTTTGCTGAAATCACTCTCCATCTGCATACTTTTCAGCCACGAAGGAGGAGAGCCCAGAGACTGCAGGGAAGCAGCATCCTGTTGCCTGGATGGCCTCCCCTCCAGATGTGCGAAGGGCTGGCAGCGAAGGCACGTCCTCTGCTTAGGTCTAGGCCTCTTCCAGGCAGAGCTCTTGAGCAGGAAGGAAGAAGCTGCAGAGAGAGATTCTCCCTCCATCCCCCCCCCCGCCCCGTGTTCCCGTGCAGGCCCTGAGGGATGGCTGCACGGGGAACTGTGAAGAATTTCCTCCCAGCCAGTTCCCCTGGCCACGGACTCCGGCTCTCTTTGCCTTCACGCTCTGTCCAGGGTCGGCCCTGCGCAGCCCCTGGCCCTGCAAAGGTGTCTCTACAGTCTCGGTTTGTGGCTTGCTCTGGTCTAGATTGCAGAAGCCAGTCTCGGAGGGGCTGGTGGTGGCCTTGCTTTGGGTCAAGGGCTCGAAGGCCTTTTTGGCCGCTGCCCAGCCTAGCAATCGAAGGGGCTGGCTCACGGCATCCATCCGGTCTTCGCACGCTGCTCCCAGCACATGCCCAGGGATGCCTCTTGGTGTGGTGGTGAAGTGCGCGGACTCTAATCTGCGAGAACCGGGTTTGATTCCCCACTCCTCCACTTGTACCTGCTGGATGATCTTAGGCAACCCATAGTTCTGACAGGAGCTGTCCTTGAAAGGGCAGTTCTCAAGAGAGCTCTCTCAGCCCTGCCTACCTCACAGGGTGTCTGTCTGTTGTGGGGAGGGGAAGGGAAAGGAGTCTGTAAGCCGCTCTGAGACTCCGAGTGAAGGGCAGGGTATAAATCCAATCTCCTCCTCCTCCTCTGTCTTGGCAAAGATCTCCATGGCCGCAGCCTTTGCTTCTCGGCCGCAATCTTGGCAACGGCCGTGGCACCTTTTCCAGCTGGCAAGATCACAGAAGCAGCAGCAGTCTGATCTTTGGCGAGAGACCCGGCCCGGGTCTGATGAAGTGTCCTCTGCACAAATGTGTCCTCGGAGACCATGGAGTGGAGACCAAACGGGCTGTGAGACTTGGCCTCACAACTGACCCAGCCTGGAGTTGTTCATGGGAGAAGGGAGGGGGCTCCTCCTTTGCTGGAGCATCGCGAGGGGGAGGCCACAGGGCGGAAGGGGGCAAACGCAACCCAAAGCACGTAACCCGCACACTGCGGATCCATCATCCTGGCCGACTTCCCTCCCTCTGCTTCGGCACTTGGTGATGGTCTAAATCAGGGGTGTCAAACATGTGGCCCAGGGGGCGGATCAGGCCCCCAGAAGGCTATCAGGTCCGCAGTGGAACTGGCCGTCTCCTGCTGCTACTTCCAGTTCTGCGGCTGCTGCTGCTGCGTCATCGTAGGTTTGCAGCTGACAGAGACACACCTGAACGGCAGACTCAAGATTGCAACGGCACAGACATTTTGATGCAATCATTCAGAGCAAGAGGTGTCAGTTACCAGACACTGTTAAATAAACAAAATATTGCAAGAGTGCTAATCTTTTAAGCATGTTTTTATTTTAAGTTAAAAAAACCCTTTGTGTTTGTGTCCTTTATAAAGCATTACATTTTATGACACACATAGCCCAGCCCAACGTCTCATTTATGTCAGATCCGGCCCTCATAACAAATTTCGACAGCCCTGGTCTAAATGCCGGCTTGGGAGCTTTGAGGCATCCAGGGGCAAAGGTCCATCAGTGGCACTCTGTTTGGGGCAAGTCATGCTCTGTATCCTTGGTGCTTGGGAGGGGCAACAGTGGGAGGGCTGCTGGAGTTCTGGCCCCACTGGTGGACCTCCTGGTGGCACCTGGGTTTTGGCCACTGTGTGACCCAAAGTGTTGGACTGGATGGGCTACTGGCCTGATCCAACAGGGCTTCTCTTACATTCTTAAGAACAGAGGTCCATGGGTGGCTCTTAGCCACAAGGCATAGAGAGAACATTGT
>NW_015166589.1:19218-26945 GCF_001447785.1 Gekko japonicus | reverse complement strand
CCCGCCTGATGGCCCCTAGGTTTTGGCCACTGTGTGACACAGAGTGTTGGACTGGGTGGGTCACTGGCCTGATCCAACATAGCTTCTCTTAATGTTCTTATGTCTGGGGCAAGGGATGCTCTGTATCCTTGGTGCTTGGGGGGGGCAAGAGTGGGAGGTCTTCTGGAGTTCTGGCCCCACTGGTGGACCTCATGATGGCAGCTGGGTTTTGGCCACTGGGTGACACAGAGAGTTGGACTGGATGGGCCATTGGTCTGGCCCAGCACGGGCTTCTCTTACATTCTTATAAAATGTTCACATCCCATTATGGAAGGAAGGCTACTTCAGGAGGCAAGCAGGGGATGGAAAATGGCCACAAGGGAAACGGCTCCACATTGGACTAATTACAAAAGACCATCTAGTCCGTTGAATCAGGCCGAGACAGCCCCATCCAGGTCCATGCACTAGTGGGCTTCCAGGTTCCTCTGGAAGTCCACTACCAAGGCAAGTAGAAGAGCTGGTTTCACACACTTCACTACCCAAATGAGTCTCACAAGAGAAGCCAATGTTGGATCAGGCCAATAACCCATCTAGTCTGGAGTGGTTTACAATCTACCTCCCTTCCCCCAACAGACACCCTGTGAGGTGGGTGGGGCTGAGAGAGTTCTGAGAGAACTGCTCTGGGGAGAACAGCTTTCAGAGAACTTGTGACTGACTCAAGGTCACCCACCTGGCTTCATGTGGAGGAGGAGTGGGGAATCAAACCCGGTTCTCCAGATTAAGAGTCCACCACTCTTAAGCACTACACCAGACTGGCTCTCTGAGGGCAACCGTCCTTCTCTTCTCTGCCTTCCCACCCCCAGAACTGGCACTTGGGGGCTAACATGCCAGTGGGCACAGAGGCTTCATTTAACTATCATGGCTAAGAAACTGGGGCCCTTCAGTGAAGAGGAGGATATTGGATTTATACCCCACCCTTCACTTGGAGTCTCAGAGCAGCTTACAAACTCCTTTCCCTTCCCCTCCCCACAACAGACACCCTGTGAGGCAGGTGGGGCTGAGAGAGCTCTTTCGAGAACTGCTTTTTCAGGAACAGCTCTGACAGAGCTATGGCTTGCCCAAGGTCATCCAGCAGCTGCGAGCGGAGGAGTGGGGAATCGAACCCGGTTCTCCCAGACTAGAGCCCGTGCACTTAACCACTACACCAAACTGGAGGAGGAGGAGGATTGGATTTCTCCCCCCGCCCTTCACTACCCAAAGGAGCGGCTTACAAACTCCTTTTCCTTCCCCTCCCCACAACAGACACCCTGTGAGGTAGGTGGTGCTGAGAGAGCTCTTTCGAGGACTGCCCTTGAGAGAATACCTCTGAGAGAACTTGTGACTAACCAAAGGTCACACCGGCTGCTGCATATGGAGGAGTGGGGAATCAAACCCGGTTCTCCCTGATTAGAGTCTGAGCACTTAACCACAACACCAAACTGGCTGAGTCCCCTTTTGAAGCCATCCACGCTAACAGCTGTTTTTGCAGTGTTCCCTCTAAGCTGAGTTAGTGTGAGCTAGCTCACAGTTTTTTAGCCTCCGGCTCACACATTTTTGTCTCAGCTCAGGAAGAATGGATCCAGAGCAAACTAATTTATGCAGCAGCCAAATTGCTTGCTCACAATTTTAATGCCAGCTCACAAAGCAGAATTATTGCTCACAAGACTCCACAGCTTAGAGGGAACATTGGCAGTGAGTCATGGAATGGAATTGTGCACATTGTGCAAAGTGAATGTCTGAGCCAGGCCTTGGGGCCCGTCTGCTTCTCCCAACTGGCAGCGCCCCTCCCTAACATGGCGGTGAAGAGTGCCATCGAGTGGCAGCCGAATTATGGTGGCCCCAGAGGGGTTTCAAGGCAAGAGACATTCAGACATGGTTTGCCACGGCCTGCCTCTGCGTAGTGACCCTGGACTTCTTCAGTGGTCTCCCATCCAAGTATTAACCATGCATGGCTCACCCTGCTTAGCTTCTGAAATCTGATGAGATTGGACTAGCTTGGGCCATCTGTCCAGGCCAAGGAATCCCTAATACTTATATAACGGTTGTGGAAGTCTGTTTTGATGTACCTGAAGAAGTGTGCGTACACACGAAAGCTTGTACCCAGAATTAAACTTTGTGGGTCCCAAAAGGTACCACTGTTCTACATCCTCATAGGTAGAAAAACCTCTCTACCTGCCTTTTCCAATAGACCAAGATGGGTAGCCCTGTGTTAGCCTGTCTGTCGCAGTAGAGAAGAGCAAGTCCAAGAGCGCCTTAAAGATTAACACAATTTGTGGCAGAGGCCGCCAGGCCCTCCTATCTTCCGCCGTCCTCTGAAGCCAAGATGGGTAGCTCTGTGTTAGCCTGTCTGTCACAGTAGAGAAAAGCAAGTCCAGGAGCGCCTTAAAGATTAACACGATTTGTGGCAGAGGAGTCACTCACAAAAGGTCCTCCCCTGCCACGAATGTTGTTAGTCTTTAAGGTGCTCCTGGACTCCTCTTTTCTGCCTTTTCAGACGACATAGGGTTTCCTAAACCTCTTGTCTTGCCTTTCCTTACTTGCATTTTTCTATTACACTGAAAAGCCCCATCCTCAGAGACGTTCCTCCTCCAAGAGGCACACCACCCTCTGGTCCCATCTGCATTCCAAACCTCAGCCTGTGCCAGCAGTCTCCGAAACGCTGCCAGCTCCATGCGCATGGCCAGCAAGGGCAGACTACCACACGCTGAAGCCCTAAACAATGTCAAGTTTGAGAGGACCCCGCAGCATTACCAAAAAAGGGGAAGAACGTTTTCTGAATCTAGAGGTCCCTCCTATTTGGAGCCCCTCCACTGTAGCTTATTTGGCTTGTACACAAATAAAGTCCTGAGCCAACTAGACAGGCAGAACTTAGGGGTGTCAATGCATGGATGAGATGGCGGGATTTGTTAGGATCTGGGAGGAATGTTTCAGAATGAACCGGTCCTAACAAATGAGACGGGCTCCCACTGAACGGAAAGGGAACCAAACTGCTGGTGTTACCTGTGGTGGTGGGAAGTACCATCAAGTCACAGCCGATGTGGTGACCCTGTCGAGTTTTTCACGGCAAAAAGGGACACACAGAGGTGGTTGGCCATCACTTGCCTCTGTGCGGCAACCCTGGACTGCTTGAGTCATCTCCCATCCAAAGAGTAACCACACTGATGATGGTTAGCTTCTTCTTCTTCTTTTACATTTTTGATTGTTTTTCTAAACTACACACCTACAGGGTTTGGGGATGGGAACAAACTATGAGTAGCAACAGATCGTTAATACAATTGTTTAAAGGAAGGACAATTCCCTATTGTCAAAGTAGTAATATATGAGAGTTAATACAATAGTTATATAAAAGATTGAGTGCGTGTTCACAATGCTTCTTAGTTCAGGATTATTAGTAAAGGTAAAGGTTCCCTTGCTCGAAAGCCAGTCGAGTCCGACTCTAGGGTTGCGGTGCTCATCTCCGTTTCCAAGCCGAAGAGCCAGCGCTGTCCGAAGACGTTTCCGTGGTCATGTGGCCGGCATGACTAAACACCAAGGCGCATGGAATGCTGTTACCTTCCCACCGAAGTGGTACCTATTTATCTACTTGCAATGTCTTGCTTTCGAACTGCTAGGTTGGCAGGAGCTGGAACCAGAGATGGGAGCTCACTCCGTCATGCGGCACACTCGGGTCTCGAACTGCTGAACTAACGACCTTCCACAGCCTGCAGTTTAGCGACTTAACCACTTGAGCCACTGCAGCTCCTTCAGGATTATTAGTTCCTGATAATTACCAGACCATTAGAGTTTTATTCTTTTACTTATTTCCTTCCTCTATGTTTCTTTTCAAAGTCCTTTTTATTTTTAGGGGGCTTAGGAGCCGTAGCCCTTAGTCCTGCTTCAAAGTCTAAGGATTCAGCCGACGACGAGTTGGTAGAACTTTCCCCAGTTTTATCGTCTTCTTTTTCTGCATCCTTGTCGTCCTCCAGGCTCTCAGATCCATCCTTATCTTGTTGGTGGTGGTTAGCTTCTGAGATCTGACCAGATGGGACCAGCCCGGGCCATCCAAGTCAAGGCAAGAGGTGAACAGAGGTGGTTTTATCCATTGCCTGCCTCTGCGTAGCAACCCTGGACTTCCTTGGTGGTCCCCACTCCTCCTGCCTGGGCGGAACACCCCCGCAAATTTCCCAGGGATGAAATTCAGGAATCTGAAAACTCTTCTGAAACGATTTATCAAAATGAATCCCCCCCCAAATTCAACACACCAAAAATATGCCTTAAAAAAAACCTGGACCAGAATTAACTTGACTTGATAGATAGAAAGATAGCTATAGATAGTGATAGATAGAAAGATAGATAGATAGAGATACATAGAGATATGTACATTTGGGAGTGTACAGTAGTTCCTGGATGCTGCTGGGGAGGATCCGTTTCTGCCTGAGTCATGCCGAAAGGATGATGATTTCACTTGTCTAGGTAACCTAGTTTCAGGCAGGCTAGATCCTGCATCAGCAAGTGACGACTGTTTAGGGGAGATCACAGGGTCACGGGGCAAGTGTACATGCCGGGACAGGCCACCAAAATCCCCCCCCCTTGGGAGGGCAGCGTCCCCTGGGCCGCCAGCCAGGTGGCAGAAGATGGGCTTAGTGGTACAGAGACTACCTTGGCCTCTTCTTGGCTTGGGCAAGGTGTGAACACCTCAGGCAGGATCACAACAGAGCCCTCCCTTTTCCTTCCTGGCACAGGGCCGTTCAGGTGCCCCTCATTGTGCAACACTTGCATGCATTTCTTTAACCACGATGCAACCCGGATTGATTTAGAAATAAACTTCCCTTTTTCCCGGTTCATTCTTTTCCCCCCTCACATCCACCTGCCATAGGATACTGCATCAGTTCCTTAAGAATGTACCAGCAACTCTCCTTTTGGCTCCTAAATGTTTTATACAACAAGAACAATGTTGTTAAGGGTAGGACTTGAACACATGACGCTGCCTTCCACTGAATCAGACCCCTCCCTTGGTCCACCAAAGTCAGCATGGTCTACTCAGACTGGCAGCAGCTCTCCAGGGTCTCAGGCAGAGAAAGGTCTTTCACATCACCTAAGGAAGAAGAGAGAAGAGATTGGATTTATACCCCGTCCTTCTCTACCCGAAGGAGTCTCAGAGCACCTTACAATCCCCTTCCCTTCCCCGCCCCACAACAGACACCCGTGAGGTAGGTGGGGCTGAGAGAGCTCTGAGAGAACTGCCCTTGAGAGAACAGCTCTGAGAGAACTTGTAACTGACCCAAGGTCACACCAGCAGCTGCAAGTGGAGGAGTAGGGAATCAAACCCCGTCCTCCCAGATTAGAGTCCGCGCTTTTAACCACTACACCAAACTAGCTCTCATTTTAACTGGTACTTTGAACTGGAGATGCCGGGGATTGAACCTGGGACCTTTTGCATGCCAAGCAGAGGCTCTGCCGCTGGGCCACAGCCCTTCTTCTTGATTGTGAATAACCCTTATCACTTTTCCCCTTTCGTCAGACAAATGTAGCTTTTCCCTCCAGATTCTGGGAGTGAGCATGGGCAATATGTTCTAAAGCATCATTCTGAATAGTAAAGGTAAAGGTTTCCCTTGCTCGAAAGCCAGTTGAATCCGACTCTAGGGTTGCAGTGCTCATCTCCGTTTCCAAGCCGAAGAGCCAGCGCTGTCCGAAGACGTTTCCGTGGTCATGTGGCCGGCATGACTGAACACCAAGGCACACGGAACGCTGTGACCTTCCCACCGAAGTGGTACCTATTTATCTACTTGCAATTTCTTGCTTTCGAACGGCTAGGTTGGCAGGAGCTGGAACTAGAGAGAACTAGAGGACTCACACACTCTGGTCTCGAACTGCTGAACTACTGATCATTCTGAATACATCTCTGATCATCATGATCGGCTATGGCGTCTACTGGATCTCTGAGGAAGCTGCCATGAGCCACAGAGCATCGGGGGGGGGAGCCCCCCCCCCCTTGACTCAGACAGAGAGTAGGGAACACCTGAACTAGACCTCAGGAGAGCACCTCAGCCCTGGAACCTGTCTAGTTCGACCAGCCCTGATCTGGATGTCCCACAGTAGCCTGATCGAGCCACATCCCAGAAGCGAAGCAGGGTCAGCCCTGGCCCCTGGCTAGTCCTTGGATGGGGGGCCAGCAAGGAAGCCCAGGGTTGCAGTGCAGAGGCAGGCCATGGAAAACCACCTCTGAAGAAGAAGAGAATGGATTTACACCCCATGGCTCTTCACTCAGAGTCTCAGAGGGGCTTACAGACTCCTTTCCCCTCCCCTCCCCACAACAGACACCCCTGTGAGGTTGATTCCCCACTCCCCCACATGCAGCTGCTGATGTGACCTTGGGTCAGTCACAAGTTCTCTCAGAGCAGTTCTCGAGAGAGAGCTCTCTCAGCCCCACCCACCTCACAGGGTGCCTGTTGTGGGGAGGGGAAGGGAAAAGGAGATTGTGAGCCGCTCTGAGACTCCGATTGAGGGGCAGGGTATAAATCCAATTTCTTCTTCTTCTTGCCAGTTTGGTGTAGTGGTTAAGTGCGCGAACTCTAATCTGGGAGAACCAGGTTTGGTTCCCCACTCTTCTACATGCAGCTGCTGGTGTGACCTTGGGTCAGCCACAAGTTCTCTCAGAGCTGTTCTTGAGAGAGCTCTCTCAGCCCCACCTCCCTCCCAGGGTGTCTGATGTGGGGAGGGGAAGGGAAAGGAGATGGTAAGCCGCTCTGAGACTCCAAGTGAAGGGCGGAGTATAAACCCAATCTCTTCTTCTTCTTCTCTTCAGTCACAGTTACTGGCGAAATGTTCGGTTCTACAATGCCAAGACCACGGCCACACATCCCGGAAAATTTACAGCAACTAATCAGTCAATCAATTAAATATATTTCCCTACTTCCTGACATAATTTAATGCAGAATTCTAATTCTCATGTTAGCAATCTGGCGTATTTTCCTCCTAGAGTATGAACGGATCGGGACTTCATGTCCTTGAAAGGGGCCACGAAGGGAAACCTAGCCTGCAAAATGGGCCTCTTACCTTCTCCCTGTCTTTCCTTTAGTGTTACAGCCCACAACAGGTTTGGCTTATGGAAGATGGGCATTAGCCATGTTTTAAATGCGGCCCATGGCATGATATTTTGCAAAGGATCCCATGGCTTCTATGGTCCCAGCATTGAATATTATGGAGTACCAGCCCATGACCTTCCGAATTTTGACCTGAGTCCGTATTTCTACCCTGCGGCGGAATTTATACACAAAGCCTTGAGCATCCCAGGAGGTATGGAAAACTTGCTGGCTACAACAGCTATGAGTACATTGGGGAGGGGTTTTTTTGAGTAATGCGGCACCAACCCTGGAGGGGTTGGAAGCTAAGCAGGGTCAGCTCTGAGTAGTATTTGGATGGGAGACCTCCAAGGAATACCAGGGACATGATGCAGAGTCGGGCAATGGCAAATCATCCTTGAATGTCTCTTGCCTTGAAAACCCTACAGGGTTACCATGAGTTGGCTATGACTTGCTAGCACCTTCCATCACCACAGGGCAAGTGCGCTTTAATGCCCAGAACCATTTGGGCAGGGCCCAATGTGTAACTACTGTCAGTAGCATGAGATGGACCCACAGCTCAGTTGGCTCTCATATCACTGCCATAACATACAAAACAGTAAGAAGCTCAGTAGCCCCTTTAAGACTAACAAACTGTATTGTAGCATA
>NW_015166589.1:13808-19161 GCF_001447785.1 Gekko japonicus | reverse complement strand
CCACCCACCCCAGGTTCGGTCCCAGGAGGTCGGGGCCATTGTGTCGAATCGGCTGTTGGGGGCTCAGAGTGAGAGGAGGCAGCCAGCGTGGTTCCGAGCAGGAAAACGGCTTTCATCTTCCTTGCCCGCCACTCATCCCCCCACACACACACTTTAGTAGCCTGGTAGATCTCCAAAAACAGCATTAAGAAGCACACCCACCCACCCACACACGCACTTATTGATCAGGATCTTTAGCTTGGAGAAACGACGACTGAGGGGTGACATGATTGAGGTTTATAAGATTATGCATGGGAAAGGGCAGGTAGAGAAAGAGGTACTTTTCTCCCTTTCTCACAATACAAGAACCCGTGGGCACTCCATGAAATTGCTGAGCGGTCGTGTTAGAACGGATAGAAGGAAGTCCTTCTTCACCCAAAGAGTGATGAACACTTGGAATTCACTGCCATAGGAGGTGGTGGCGGCTACAAGCATGGACGGCTTCAAGAGGGAATTAGATAAGCATATGGAGCAGAGGTCCATCAGTGGCTGTTAGCCACAAGGTATAGATAGGGGCTCTGGGGCAAGTGATGCTCTGTCATCTTGGTGCTTTGGGGGGGGGGGATCAACAGTGGGAGGGCTTCTAGTGTCCTGGCCCCACTGCTGGACCTCCTGATGGCACCTGGTATTTCTGGCCACTGTGTGACACAGAGTGTTGGACTGGATGGGCCTTTGGCCTGATCCAACATTGGCATCTCATGTTCTTATGTTCTTATCTGATCTCTGTCTTCTAATGCGGAGCTCTGGGCTGGTGGCTGGGCGCAGGGACAGGAAGGAAGGGGAGCGGTGCTGAAACGGAGAAGGATGCTGAGTTGGCACACGCAGATGGCCAACTCTTTGGGCACGCTCCGTCACTGTGCTGCTAACAGCCATGAGCGGGCGAGAGAGGTGTCTGTCTGCGGGCGTCTCTTCACATTGTGCTTGAGGCTAAAGGCGCAAGATCAATTTAGCGCCCTCTCGCTTTCCCGTGGTTGTTTGCTGACGTGCAGCGGTCCCTCATGGGGTTTCCAAGGCGACAGCTGTTCAGAGGTGGCTTGCCCTCGCCTGCCTCTGCGTAGCCACCCTGGACTTCCTCAGTGGCCCCCCATCCAGGTACCAGCCACGGCTCCCGAGATCTGGTCAGACGGGGCTAGCCGGGGCCGTCCAGGTCAGGGTAGAGACAAGCAGAGATGGCTTGCCATTGCCTGCCTCTGCGTAGCGACTCTGGGCTTCCTGGGTGGTCTCCCACTGAAGTGCTCACCAGAGCTGACCCTGCTTCGCTTCTGAGATCTGAGAAGATCAGGCTAGGCTGGGCCATCCAAACAAGGTCAGGCGTACAGAGGTGGTTTGCCCTTGCCTGCCTCTGCGTTCCATCCCTGGACTCCCTTGGCCGTCTCCTATCTTGACCAGGGCCAAACCTGCTTCGCTTCCCAGATCTGACCAGATCCCCAAGGCTCCCAGTTTGAGCCAGTTTGGTGTGGCGGTTAAGTGTGGTAGTGTCGTGGTTAAGTGCGCAGACTCTGATCTGGGAGAACCGGGTCTGATTCCCCATACCTCCTCCACTTGCACCTGGCTGGATGACCTTGGGCAAGCCGTAGTTCTGACAAGAGCTGTGCTTGAAAAAGAGCAGTTTCTGTCAGAGCTCTCTCAGCCCCTACCTGCCTCACAGGGTGTCTGTTGTGGGGAGGGGAAGGGAAAGGAGTTTGTAAGCCGCTCTGAGACACCTTTGGGTAGTGAAGGGCAGGGTATAAATCCAAACTCCTTTTCTTCTTCTAATCTGGGAGAACCGGGTTTGATTCCCCACTCCTCCTCCACTGGCACCTGGCTGGGTGACCTTGGAGAAGCTGTAGTTCTGATAAGAACTGTCCTTGAAAAAGAGCTGTTTCCGTCAGAGCTCTCTCAGCCCCACCTGCCTCACAGGGTGTCTGTTGTGGGGAGGGGGAGGAGCTTGTAAGCCACTCTGAGACTCCCTTGGGTAGTGAAGGGCAAGGGGATAAATCTGTTCTCTTCTTCTTCTTCTCTTCAGTCACAGTTACTGGCGAAATGTTAGGTTCTACAATGCCAAGACCACGGCCACACATCCTGGAAAATGTACAGCAACTAAAGTCCCTGAGGAGTTCCAGGGGGCCCAGGGTAGCCGAGGTCATCTGATCTCAAAAGCTAAGCAGGGCCAGTCCTGGTTGGGAGACCACAGAGAGACGAAGTCCAGGGCAGTGTTCCCCTAAGCTGAGTCAGTGTGACCTAGCTCACAGTTCTTTAGCCTCCAGCTCACACATATTCCTCTTAGCTCAGGAAGGAGGGCTCCAGAGCAAATTAATTGATGCAGCAGCCAAACCGCTCGCTCACTACTCTAATGCCAGCAGTAGCTCACCAAGTAGAATGTTTGCTCACAAGACTCCACAGCTTAGAGGGAGCCTTGGTTCAGAGCTGCTGTGCAGAGGCAGGCAATGCGCCCTTGGCCCTTCCCTGGAGAGCCCAGGCTAACCCACTCTTGTCGACTCTTGGAAGCGAAGCAGGGTGGGCCCTGGCTAGTCCTTGGATGGGGGTCGTGCCAGCAGAGGCAGGCGGGGCAAACCACCTCTGCAGGTCTCCTGGCTGGGAAACCCGACGGGACCTGACCGCCCTTTCCACCCCGGGGGGGTCACTTGTGGAGGCCGCGGGCTTCCCGAGGTGGCTGGGCCGCGGCGGCGGGGACGGCGTCCCCAGAGCAGAGGGAGGGAGGAGTGGAGCGGTGCCCTGCAGGGCCGGGGCGAAGGAGTCGGTGTTGGCACCGGGGCGCGGCCAGGGCAAGCGGAGGCCGGTCCGCCAGGCGGGCGACGCGTGCTCGGGGCGCTGCTGGGAGGGCGCCAGGCCGCTTGCAGGAATCCGCCTTTTGGAAAGGCCCGCCGGGAGCGAAGTGGCCGAGGAAGGAGGCGGGGAGGAGGAGGAGGAGGAGAGTGCCTGGAAGCCCCAGTGGCACGCTCGTCCCGGCAGGCGAAATAAAAGTGAAAGCCAGCCTGGGGGGCTATAAAGGGCCCCACTGAGGACGCCTCCAGCCACTCAGACCCTCCGCAACCCCTCGACGCGCCCAGCAGCTCCACCACTCGCCTGCCTGCTGGCCCGCTGGCTCTCCGCTCGCTGCACGCCTTGGTCCTCCTGGGCGCCACCGCCTTCTGCATCCTCCTCGCCGCCCAAGGTACCAACGGGAGGGAGGGAGGGAGGGGGGGCGGTCTGGCAAGGCCAGGCGTGGGCAGTGGGCACTGCCCGTCGTCGGAGCCCCGACTGGGCTCTGCGGTCCCTTTCTGCAGAAGGCGCGGCCGCTGCGCCGCTGCGCCGATCCTAAAGCGGCGCGAGGCAAACGCGCGCTCTCCTCCGGCGCTGGCTTGGCCTTCGCGGCGCGGCGTCCCTTTGGCCCGGGCGGCAGCAGCAGCAGCCCAGGCTGGACGGGACGCGGCGCCCCCCGGGAGCGCGCCTTTGCCTGGCTTCTCAGCCGGGCCTTTTGGGGACCTCCTGCACGCGCCCGGTCCGAATCCTGCGCCTGGAACAGCCGCATCCAAGCCGAGCAAAGGCGCGTTTCCTCCCTTTGCAAACTCTGTTTTGCTTTTATCCGTTGGAGGCGGAGCGAGACGAGAGCAGGGAGCCGATGGGACTCCCGGCCACAAGGTCTGGGGTTGCTTGTTCTCCCTGATAACCATAAGGGACCCCCAGGCTTAGAGGCCGAAGGGACCTGGATACTGGGGAGCAGTTAGTGGGGAAGGGCTCTTGTCTGGGGCCTCTGACTGGCCACCTCAGAGACAGGATGCTGGACTGAAAGGAGCCACCCTTGGGCTGATCTAGCAGGACTGCGCTGAGGGTCTTCTGGCGCACCCCCCCCCCCTCATCAGGTCTTCTTCACACAATCGCAGGCATCTTTTTCACATGGGGGGTGGCATTGGTTTGCGCTTGAGCCTTAAAGGGGGCCTCACATTTAGAAACTTGGGTGGATTTTGGCTCTTGTAGAATTTTGTAAAGTTTTGCCGCTTGTCTTACATTCTCGATGCCTCATTTTGTGTCAATGTGTTGCAATTTTTCATTTCTGTTGTGGCCCCGGGGCCTCAAGAACGTGGAAGCAGCTCAGGCCTTGGGGGACCTCCAAGGGGGCTTGGCTGGAAACTGGGGTGGGGGGGCAGAGGTTAACTGAGAGCGGGCATTCTCAGGAAGCTGAATTTCATGCCCAGCGCTACGTTCTGTACTCATTCTGTGCTCCTGCAGAATTCCGCTTGGTAAACCAGTTTGGTGTCGTGGTGAAGTGCGCGGACTCTAATCTGGGAGATCCGGGTTTGATTCCCCACTCCTCCACCTGCAGCTGCTGGATGACCTTGGGCAAGCCGTAGTTCTGTCAGACCTGTTCTCTCAAGGGCAGTCCTCAAAAGAGCTCTCTCAGCCCCACCTCCCTCACAGGGTGTCTCTTGTGGGGAGGGGAAGGGAAAGGAATTTGTAAGCCTCTCTGAGACTCCTTTGGGTAGTGAAGGGCAGGGTATAAATCCAATCCCTCTTCTTCCTAAACATACAAAAGAAATTATACCCACTTTGCAGAGGAGGTATCAGCAGAGGACAGGACCCGAAGGGTTTAAATTCCATACAGAAAGGTATCGGCTGGATATTAGGAAAGATATTAGGTCAGGGTGGTTCAGAGGTGGAATCGGCTGCCCGGGGAGGTGGTGAGCTCCCCTTCACTGGCAGCTTTCAAGAAGAGGCTGGACGAATATTTGTCAGAGATGCTTTAGGCTGGTCCTGCATTGGGCAGCAGGGGGCTGGACTAGATAGTCTCTATAGACCCTTCTAACTCTATGATTCTATGAACTAAAGCTGAAATTGAACTTGTCCAAGGCCACCCATTGCATCCAAAGCTGAGTGGCAATTAGAACTCAGGTCTCCAGGACCACTGAACAGCAGCTCATGAACCAGTTCTACACCTGGCCTAAACAGGAGTCTGTCTTAGTCGTAAAGACTAGGAGTCATTTCCGCAAAAGTAGTTGTTCTGTCTCCCCCGGTTGCACTGCTCAATTTCCCGCTATTTGCTGCACGGCAGCATTTTGACCCCCCCCCCTTTTTTTTTTCCCCCACGTCTTCTCGATGCAGGTCAAAATGTGGCCATGCAGCAAATAGTGGGAAATGGAGCTGTACAACCGGGGGAGACGGCAGACCGTGGGCGGAACAGCTGCTCTTGCAGAATCGGTCAAGGTTTTATTCTAGCGGAGGTTTTTGCCCACTAGAGACCATTTGGCCTTTGTGGGGCCAAAAGACCCCCGTGGATTTTTGCCGTGAGAGACTAGCATGACTTGCAACGGAGCTCGGAAGACCCTTTAAGTCGCCT
>NW_015166589.1:6388-13772 GCF_001447785.1 Gekko japonicus | reverse complement strand
CCGCCGAAGACTGCTGCCTCAGCCCCCGTCCCCGTCCCCCGCCCTTTCCTCAGAAGATGCAGAACCGGCTGACCTCTTACCGCACCCAGGGGCCCCAGACGGGATGCCTGCGGGAGGCTATTGTGTGAGTAGATGCCTGTGGGGAGAAGGGAGGGGCTGCCTGGGCACGGGGGGCCCTGGCGTTGGCAGCATGGTGGTGCGGGGCCTGGTTCCTGTGATCCCCTCAGTGCCCCCACGGTCCGTGTTGGGGAGACGGTGAATCTTCTGAATGAATTAGATGGCACTTCTCACTCACTTGAGCTGCGGCGGCTCAAGTGGTTAAGACGCTGAACTGCAGGCTATGGAAGGTTGGTAGTTCAGCAGTTCGAGACCCGAGTGTGCCGCAGTGACGGAGTGAGCTCCTGTCTCTAGTTCCAGCTCCTGCCAGCCTAGCAGCTCGAAAGCAAGAAAATGCAAGTAGATAAAGAGGTACCACTTCAGTGGGAAGGGAACAGTGTTCCGTGCACCTCGGTGTTTAGTCATGCCGACCACATGACCACGGAAACGTCTTCAGACAGCGCTGGCTCTTTGACTTGGGAACGGAGATGAGCACCGCAACCCCAGAGTCGGACTCGACTGGCTTTCGAGCAAGGGAGACCTTTACCTCTCACTCACAAGAATGGCTCAGGCTTGTTCCCCTTGTGCTGACGCTGCCTCCCCCTCCTTCATCAGTTTCCCCCTTGCTCAGGGGCTCTGCACGCCGCCTTTTCCCCCTGCCCCACCTTACCCCTACCAGACACAACCCAAACATCCCAGGAAAACCAACTGCATGCATTCCTGGGCTCCCTGCCTGCCCCCCCCCCCAGAGTCAAAGATCTTCCCTCTTTTGAAGGACGTGGGTGACTCTGCAGTGGCCCCAAAGGGCAGGATCCTTATATGCTGGCAAGTCAGAAGCCGCCACCACTGTGTCAGATCATCCAAGTATGTTGACTTGCTAATTTTTCCTGTGTAAAGTATTCCATTGAATAAAATGTGTCGTGGACCTTATTACCACACCAACAACCCTGCGGGGTAGGCGGCTGTCATTCCCATGAGGCAGTAAGGACAGTAACTTGCCAGGGACTCCACGGTGTGTCTGCGGCAAAAGCCTGCTTCCGAGTCTCCCGATCCCGTATCCCAGTCTCAGTCCACAGAATCACATAGGGACCAAGTTTTATTTATTTATTTATTTATAGTCAAATTTATACTCCGCCCTCCCCGCAAAGCAGGCTCAGGGCAGCGTCCAACAGCAAATACAACAATACAGAATAAAAGCATAAATAATACAGAATTAAAACACAACATTTAAATTAGTACATTATGAAATTGTGAGTTCAGGGGCACCTTCCCCCCCTTTTTCCTAATTATTTTATTAAATTTTAACGGAAAAATTCAAAATGGAAGAGAAAGAAATATCAATATTTCATCAACCATTAAAAGGTTCATATAGATCTTGTTAAGATTAAGGGCATAAGAATAGCAAATATAATTTAAAAGTATACTACTTAACTATAAAATCTATATCAACATGTGTCAAACATAACAGTGATATCATTCCTTTGGAACTTCCTTCTGATTAGAAAGATAATATTGGGGAGCCAGTTTGGTGTCGTGGTTAAGTGCGCGGACTCTAATCTGGGAGAACCGGGTTTGATTCCCCACTCCTCCACTTGCACCTGCTGGATGACCTTCGGCAAGCTGTAGTTCTGATAAGACCTGTCCTTGAAAAAGAGCAGTTTCTGTCAGAGTTCTCTCAGCCCCACCTACCTCACAGAGTGTCTGTTGTGGGGAGGGGAAGGGAAAGGAAGTTTGTAAGCCACTCTGAGATTCCAAGTGCAGGGTGGGGTATAAATCCAATCTCTTCTCGTCTTCTTCTTACCCAAGAGTGCAGGAAGCCCCATAGGAGCCAGTTTGGTGTCGTGGTTAAGTGCGCGGACTCTAATCTGGGAGAACCGGGTTTGATCCCCCACTCCTCCACTTGCAGCTGCTGGTGTGACCTTGGGCAAGCCGTAGTTCTGATAAGAGCTGTCCTTAAAAAAGAGCAGTTTCTGTCAAGAGCTCTCTCAGCCCCACCTACCTCACAGAGTGTCTGTTGTGGGGAGGGGAAGGGAAAAGAGTTTTCAAGCCGCTCTGAGATGAGTGAAGGATGGGGTATAAATCCAGTTCTTCTTCAAATTTTCTTAAACCCTAAGAGGGCTCTAGTTGATGTCATTTGATTCACATTAAAGTAAGTCTAGCTAGAACATAGGGTTTCCCTAGTCGTGTGTGCCACATCTATAGAGTTGGGGCAGTGGAGACTTTCCAGCAGCCGATAAAAGGATCGCAATCACATTAGTTATCCATTCCATTGAGGTTGACCCTTATTCCAATTTGCTACTAATAGGAGCCAGGGGCACCTGTAAGACCAACGAAGCTTTGCTCAAGGTATCACTAGCTTTCATGCGCATACCCAGAATTAAGCTTTGTGAGTCTTCAAGGTGCCCCTGGACTCAAACTTTGTTTTGCTGCTTCAGGCCAACACGGCCACCTACTTGAAGCTGTGTCAAGAACGGTTGCATTACCTGAAAGCTCCAGTCAGCATTGGCAGGAAGATTTTGTTTACTTGGTCTGTAAAAGGTAAAGGTTCCCTTGCTCGAAAGCCAGTCGAGTCCGACTCTAGGGTTGCGGTGCTCATCTCCGTTTCAAAGCCAAAGAGCCAGCGCTGTCCGAAGACGTTTCCCTGGTCATGTGGCCGGCATGACTAAACACCAAGGCGCACGGAACGCTGTTACCTTCCCACCAAAGTGGTACCTATTTATCTACTTGCAATTTCTTGCTTTCGAACTGCTAGGTTGGCAGGAGCTGGAACTAGAGACGGGAGCTCACTCCGTCATGCGGCACACTCGGGTCTTGAACTGCTGAACTACTGACCTTCCACAGCCTGCAGTTCAGCGTCTTAACCACTTGAGCCACCGCAGCTTCCTTACTTGGTCTGAGGCTACTGCAAAAGTGAACTATCAGAAGGGGGAGAGGGGGGAGGCGCAAGGCGCATGGGGGAAACCTGGAAGCTGACCCAGTTGTAGGCCTACATTTAATGGGACAAAGAGCAAGTAGCCAGGAAACACAGAGGAGTCCCCAGATACCCCAAAGCCCTGTGTAGGCGCAGCATTGGATCCCCTGGCACCTCTTAGAGCCCAGTTTTCCCACAAATGTTGTAGGGCTCTCTTCCAGCTATGCTCCTGCAGAGTGCAGGGGGTTGGACTAGGTGACCTGCAAGGTCCCTTCCAACTCTAACATTCTATGAGTCTATGATTCTTCTTTCCATCCACTGGGCTAGACAGGATGCAAAACGGCAAGCTTCCGCGTTCTGTGCGCACGGCCGTGCTTCCGACTGCTGTGCCCGCCCAAAGGTGTCGCGGCTGGCGAATTGGCGCCTGCTGAGGGCGTTGTGGTGACCATTGTTTCCTTCTCCTGGTTCAGATTCATTACCAAGAAGGGGAAAGAGCTGTGCATCTCCCCAGATGCGGATTGGGCTCCAGAACTCATGAGGAAAATAGACGCGAGGAACAGGAGTGCAAGAGCAAACCGCCAGGGTGCCTGAGGTAGGCATGGAGCAGACAGCCGTTGTTCATCCCTGCAGAGTTCCTGGAGGGAGGGGTGTGTGTCCCAGGAGGGCTTGAGCTTGCCAGAGGTAGGGAGCGATGAGGGGCAGCCGCGGTCAGTGTGTGGTCAGATGGGAGACCACCCAGGAAGACGGGGGTTGCGGTGCAGAGGAAGGCAATGGATAGAACCACCTCTGTTCCTCTCCTGCCCGGAAGGGGGCATCATTTTTATTCATTTTGTTTGCTTCATTCATATCCCATCTTTCTCCCCCATGGGGCCCCAAGGTGGCCTACAAAACTCTCCTCCATTTTATCGGCACAACAGCCCTGTGAAGGAGGCAAGGCCGAGAATGTGGGACTGGCCCAAGGTCACCCAATCAGCCCTTATGGCAGAGTGGAGATTCAAACCTGCGTCTCCTGGATCCCAGTCCAACCCTCTAACCACTACACCATGAGTTGGTTGCGACTCAACAACATGTCCTCCTTCTTTTCCCCTGGTGCCTAAAGCTTAGCAAGCCTGGCATCGATATATTCGTTTAGTTGCTGTAGATTTTCTGGGTTGTCTGGCCGTGGTCTTGGCATTGTAGAACCTGACGTTTCGCCAGTAGCCGTGACTGGCATCCTCTGAGGTATAACACAGAAAGATGGAGTACTCTCTGTGTCAAGGTGAGAAGAAAACTGGTAGGCAGGTAATTTATATCTACTCCGGAAGGTGGGGTAGGGGTGAGTCTTCTGGAGTAGATATAAATTACCTGCCTACCAGTTTTCTTCTCACCTTGACACAGAGAGTACTCCATCTTTCTGTGTTATACCTCAGAGGATGCCAGTCACAGCTGCTGGTGAAACATCAGGTCCTACAGTGCCAAGACCATAGCCAGACAGCCCGGAAAATTTACAACAGCTAATGAACTCCTGCCATGAAAGCATTTGTTTGGGGTCTTACAGCACTTAAAACAAAATCATAATAAATGTTGAAAAATACAACAAAATAAAAAAAGACATCTGAAATCATTAAAATATATGAGTCAGCACGATGCTGCTGGCCCAAAATATCAGGTTAACCTTCAGAGGCCGACTTGAATGATTCAGCCTTACAAGTCCTGTGGAAACCAAGCAAGCCCTGGAGGGCACAGGTGTCAAGCGAACTGCTGTTGGGTGGGTGTCCAAAGATTTTAAGGTGCTAACACAGAGGAGGTCCTGCCTCTGGCCACCACCCACCTTTCCTTGCATGATCAACCTATGTTGCTTTCTGTGCTATGCTGAAATGGGTCCAATAATACACATATAATAACACACCTACAATAATTCACATGCACATGAATAGTAATAGTAAACATACACATGAAGCTGCCTTACACCGAATCGAGAGCCAGGTTGGTGTTGTGGTTAAGTGCGCGGACTCTAATCTGGGAGAACCGGGTTTGATTCCCCTACTCCTCCACTTGCACCTGCTGATGTGACCTTGGGTCAGTCACAAGCTCTGGCACAGCTGTCCTTGAAAAAGAGCCGTTTGTGTCAGAGTTCTCTCAGCCCCACCTACCTCACAGGGTGTCTGTTGTGGGGAGGGGAGGGGAAAGGAGTTTGTAAGCCGCTCTGAGACTCCAAGTGAAGGGCGGGGTATAAATCCAATCTCTTCTTCTCTTCTTCTTCTTCTTCATCCTTGGACTATCAAGGTCAGTATTGTCTACTGAGACTGGCAGCCGCTCTCCAGGGTCTCTGGCGGAGGTCTTTCACATTGCTTACTGCTTGGTCCTTTTAACTGGAGATGCCGGGGACTGAACCTGGGACCTTCTGCCTGCAAAGCAGAGGCTCCACCACTCAGCCACGGCCCCTCCCAGGCAGAAGAACATACGCATGAACACACAAAGTGGCATTATACTGAATCAGACCCTTGGTCCATCAAACTCAGACCGGCAGCGGCTCTCCCGAGTCTCAGGTGGAGGTCTTTCACATCACCTCCTGCCCGATCCTTTCAGCTGGATCTGCTGGGGATTGAACCCGGGAACTTTGGCAAGCAAAGCAGAGGCTCTGCCACTGAGCCATGATGACCCGTCTCCTCATTTGTCAAGCTCTACCACTGAGCCATGGCCCCTCTCCTCATTTGTCAGATATTATCAGTGCTTCAGATATGGCCACTGCTTCTAAAAATGTCCATATTTTCTCTTCCAGGACTGCTAGTGTAAGATCCCAGCCATGGCGACTGACCGAATGGATGTCCCAAGAAATCCCACTACCACGAATGGGATGACAGACTGCCCTCCTCCTCATGTATCACCTTTCCTGCTTTCACCTGCCTGCCTGGGGCGAGAGAGACCTCTCCAGCCCTTTCTCCGGATCACCCGTGCACATGTCCATCCAGCCCAGAGTTTAAGCCTCCTTTTTTATCCCTTAGACTTGAAATGTCGGTGTGTTCATTCCCAGATTAGAACCCCCTGAGCGGGTCAGGATCCAGGCACTCAGCCTCCCGTCCCCAGCCTGTGGAGGGAACCTTTGAGCCTCCGGGATCTCGTACCCAGAAAAGGCCTTAATTTAGGTCCCAGAACCAATGTTCCCTCTAAGCTGTGGAGTCTTGTGAGCAAAAATTCTACTTTGTGAGCTACAGGCATTAACATTGTGAGCAAGCAATTTGGCTGCTGCATAAATTAGTTGGCTCTGGAGCCCTCCTTCCTGAGCTAAGACCAAAATGTGCGAGCAGGAGGCTAAAAAACTGTGAGCTAGCTCACGCCAACTCAGCTTAGAGGGTACACTGCTCAGAACATGCGCAGAGTGCATTCCTCTTACCACCAAACAGCCGCAGCCCAATCCCTGCACACCTGGGGAAGGGGGTGATTTCTGGGCAGGTTTTGGGCCCCGGCACCTGACATGTCCTTCAAGATGGCAGCTTTCCTTTTCCGGTCGTAGGCAATCGGAGTTATTATATGTATATATTTACAAAAACTGTGAAAAAACGTCTAGTGTGAATTTGTGACTATCTGAAATGTAGTGGATGTTGCAAAGTGAGGATGGGGGGGGGTTCCTTTCCACTGTGATGGGGGGCAGCTACTATTTCAACACCCAACATGTTTCCACGGGGAATAGATGCAAGTTTCTGCTGGCGCATGGCTTCCCAGGCCTCTCTCAACATAAGCAATTCTAGCTGTGGGAATTAGGAACGGGAAAGTCGCTACAGGCCTCTTGTTCTGTGCGTTGATCTCTAGCATGCAAGCTGTAAACTGCACTGCTTGGGTCTGTTGTGAAAAAGCCTGATATTTTATACCGCTTAATAAAAGTACTTATTTCTTACAAGACACTTCCAGTTGCCTCTTTTCTCCCTCAGCCATTAGAGCCCGCCCCAAACTTTGGAGAACAGTTGACTTCTGAATGTGGGGATCCGATCCTGCTTTCCCCAGGCCTGCTCTGGGTCCCTCCCTGTTACAGTGGACAGTTTCTATGTCACAAAAGGGCCACAGAAAAGAGAGAGGAAGAGAATTCAGGGTATCCAGAAGTGGCCGGGCGGGACCCTGACGGTTTCCATGTGGGGGAGGGTAGATTGGCTTGAGGCCTGAGGAGGAGCAGCCAACTCAGAGGGTCTTTTTGCCCTGGAAGAAGCTTGCTTAGGAGCAGCCCCGTAGCTAGGGACTTTTTTGGGAGGGGGCCATGGGGGGGCCGACAGCTAATTTAATCAAGAGTTCCAGGTAACCCTCCGGCAGCAGGCCGTGTGCACTCTTGGCCACTTTGCCAGGTGGGGGGTGGTGGTCAAGGGAGGTGGCGGTGGGTGTCCTCCACTCCCCCCCCCCCCCCCCCCG
>NW_015166589.1:0-6244 GCF_001447785.1 Gekko japonicus | reverse complement strand
TTTTTTAAGCAGGCGCGGGCTGGAGTACAGAGACCGGTCCTGTGGTGGATGGTGAGGAAGAGAAGCCGGCAGGAGCTGGCGGCAATTGGGCTGAGTTTAAAGGGGAGGGGAGTGTCGGAAGGGAGCTCTGGGTGACGAAGGAGTCCACTTCTCTGGAGTGCCCAAGGAGCTCAGTTGTCGGCAGTGTTCCCTCTAAGCTGAGTTAGTGTGAGCTAGCTCACAGTTTTTTAGGCTCCAGCTCACACATTTTTGTCTTAGCTCAGGAAGAATAGCTCCAGAGCAAACTAATTTATGCAGTAGCCAAATCATTCGCTCACAACTTTATTGCCAGTAACTCACAAAGTACAATTTTTGCTCACAAGACCCCACAGCTTAGAGGGAACATTGGTTGTCAGGTCAGCCAGGTTGGAGGTGGCGAGTTGAGGCACTTCGGGGACAGCCCGGGAGGGAGATGGCCCAGAAGAAACGTGAGAGGGCCAGGCCCCACTACAGGCCTGCTTCTGGGATGCACATTCAGACAAAAAAACCCCCAAAACAGCTCCAGGTGTAGGCTAATAGGGTCTGACCTTGGTGGGACTGAGAGGGAAAAACATCTTGCGGTACTAGTGGATAGCTCAAGGAAAGTGTCGACCCAGAGTGCTGCAGCGGTGAAAAAGGCAAACTCTGTGTTAGGGACGATTAGGAGAGGGTCTGAGAATTAAAATGGCTGATACTGTATTGCCCCTGTATGGATCTATGGTTCAGCCTCATTTGTACAGTTCTGGTCACTGTATCTTCAAAAGGAAATTGCAGAGCTGGAAAAAGTGCAGAGGAGGGAGACAAAAGATTTTGAGGGGGTTGGAGCCCCTTCCCTGTGAGGAAAGGCTGAAGAGTCTCTGGGACTTTGCAGCTGGGACAAGAGACGACTTGGGGGGGGGGACATGATAGAGGTTTAAAAAAAATATGCATGGGGTGGAGAGAGCTGACGAAACATTTTTCTCCCCTCAAAAAAGGAGAACCCAGCATTCAATGAAGCTGATGGGTAATCGATTGAGGATGGCCAGAAGAAAATACTAGATTACACAGAGGGTGGAGTTCGCTGCCAGAGGATGTTGTGCTGGCCACAGGAATAAACAGCTTTTAAAAGGGGATTAGATAGATTAACAGAGGATAAATCTCTCAGTGGTGTCTGAGGGGAACCTCCATATTCAGAGGCACTAACCCCCTGAATCCCAGAGCCAGGAGGTACCATCAGGGGAAGGCCTTGGCCTCTATGCCCTGTTCTTCAGGGGAACTGGTTGGCCACCTTGGGAGACAGGATGCTGGACTAGATGGACCTTCCCCGGTCTGATCCAGCAGGGCCCTTCTGATGTTCTCAAAAGACGGCTCTTCCTCGGAAGGGCAACCGGGTCCAGAGGTCATTTCGGGGGGGAATGCGGGGGAACGCACATGACGAAGCCCTGCCCCCTTCTTCCGGCCGCCCCGCTTCCAGCCCTCATTCAGCCAGGAGGAGGCAGGAGAAGAGGGAGGGTAAGTTGCTTCCTCCCCGCCTCTCCCCACCCCTGCCTGCCTGGGGCCAAGGAGGGCCTTGGCGGGGCTTCCTCGCACTCCCGCTGGCCTTGCAGGTCCACCGCAGGGCCCTGATGTCAGGGGGTGTGGCATATGCTAATGAGTTATGCTAATGAGTTCCCCTAGCTCTTTTTCTACGAAATGACCCCTGACCGGGTCACTTCATACTGGCCTTTGGTGGCCGCCTTTAGCCAATAAACTAAACATCTCCTTGCCTCCTTTTCCTAAATCAGGTTGGTGAGGAGGGAAAATCATTTAATGAAGGGTCTCCAATGTGGTGCCCCTGGACACTGTGCTGCCAGCTAACATCTTCCTTGGCACCTGCCAAGTGTTTCTAGAAAGTGGGTGCAGCCAGGTGGGTTTCGGTCCAGCCAAACCTCAGATTTTTGGGCAGCAGCTGCCACCATGCCACCAGGATCGTCACAAGGAAAGGCTGAAAGAGTTGGGTCTGTTTAGCCTGGGAAAGGGAAGGCTTAGAGGGGACATGATTGCGGTCTTTAAGTATCTGAAGGGCTGTCATGTAGAAGATGGAGCGGATCTATTCTCTCTTGCTCCGGATTGCGAGACCAGATCTAATGGGTGGAAATGACAAGGGAGTCGATACCGGTTAAATATTAGGAGAGACTTCCTAACTGTCAGAGTGGTGGAGCATTGGAACAGTCTGCCTCGGGAAGTGGTGGATGCTCCTTCGCTGGACGTTCTCAAGCGGAGGCTGGACGACCCTCTTTCGGGTATGTTGCAGGGCTGTCTTTCAGCTGTGCTCCTGCAGAGTGCAGGGGGCTGGACTAGATGACCTGCAAGGTCCCTTCCAACTCTAACATTCTATGATTCTATGAAGGTAAGCTGTGGCAGCCATTCTGTGGCTGGCCCTGCCTCCTCTGGCAGCCATTTTTGTGGCGGTGCCCCCCATGCCGTGTCAGAATCCCCGAAGTCCCTGTAGGCGCAAAAAGGTTAGGGACCCCTGGTTAGGGTTGCCAAGTGTGAATTCAGCCACAGTGGGGGACATAGAGTTTTCCCTCGGATGACCGTGGCCCCGCCCCCAGCGTGCCCGGTGTGCCCGCGTCACTTCTGGGCGACGTGCACGTCGGGGTGGAGTTCCCCCCGGGGCCCGATCCGCCGGCAGCGGGGAATGGGCCTCCCCTGGGGGGACTTGGCAAACCTACCCCGGTACAGAGACACCATCTTTGTCCTCAGGGCTTTGCATTTTTAAGATGCAAGCAGTGTTCCCTCTAAGCTGAGTTAGTGTGAGCTAGCTCACAGTTTTTTAGCCTCCAGCTCACACATTCTTGCCTTAGCTCAGGAAGGATGGCTCCAATGCAAAGTAATTTATGCAGCAGCCAAATCGCTCGCTCACAACTTTAATGCCAGTAGCTCAAAAAGTAGAATTTTTGCTCACAGGACTCCACAGCTTAGCGGGAACATTGCATGCAAGTATGATTTATGCAGTCCGTAACAGAGGCAAACAAAATATCTTCTTGTAATGTGAAGCATACCATCTGGACATGAAGCTGTTTAAAGGCATGTGTTCGGGCTGGTATCCAAACATAACTCACAGCAGCCCGGCGTTAACAGCTATCTTAACAATACAACAGGAGTGCTAGTTCCAGGGCCCTGACTGGATGGCCCAGGCTACCTGGGGCAAAGGCTTGTGAACTGGGCCTCTTCCCCCTTTGCTCAGCCCAAGAAACCCCCCCCCCCAATTTCCTGCCATGCTGAGATGAAGAAAGGACTGGAGAGTCTATGCACAGCCAATACAGGGCTTGTCCAGGGCCATTTCAAGGTATTCTGTGCCCACACACAAGGTACCCCCTGACCTGGACTGTCAAGGCTAGCCCACTCCTGTCAGATCTCGGAAGCTAAGCAGGTTGGTACTTGGAGGGGAGACCCCCCAGGAAGTGCAGAGTTGCCACACCCAGCCAGGCAATGGCCAACTACCTCTGAACATCTCTTGCCTCGAAAACCCCATGAGGGGTCGCCGTGAGTCAGCTACGACTTGACGGCACTTTACATACACACACTAGTACCACCTACCAACCGTATATTTAGCCCACCCTTCTCCCAAGAAGCACAGGGCAATGTACATGGTCATCACAACAACCCTGTGAGGTAGACTAGGCTGAAAGAAAGTGACTGGCCCAGTGCCACCCAGAGCTGCTTTTATCACCGTATGGGTGGGCAGGCGGGCAGGGGCTTCCAGGACTGTTCACCTCCCTGACTTTAGTGCCAATAAACAATAAAACACGAAGGAACTGAGGCTTATTTGCAAAGGACCCTCCCAGCCCTTTGATGCAGAGGGTGTGACTATATTCAGGTTCCTTTATCTTGACATGTTAAGTGTTTAGGTGCGGGTATTTCTGGGGGAATTCCTCTGTGTCCACCACCCCACCCTGACACAACAGTGTTTCTTACAATCTTCTGGCACGTACCAGGTCACTGCTTTTGTACGACTGGGAACATAAGAACATAAGGAGAGTCCTGCTGGATCAGGCCAGCGAGGGTCTATCTAGCCCAGCATCCTGTTTCACACAGTGGCCAACCAGTTCATCTGGAGAGCCAACAACAGGGCATGGAGGCCGAGGCCTTCCCCTGAGAAGAACATCAGAAGAGCCCTGCTGGATCAGGCCAGTGAAGGTCCATCTAGTCCAGCTTCCTGTCCCAAACAGCGGCCAAACAGTTCATCTGGAGGGCCAACAACAGGGCAGAGAGGCTGAGGCCTTCGCCTGATAAGAACATCAGAAGAGCCCTGCTGGATCAGACCACTGAGGGTCCATCTAGTCCAGCATCCTGTCTCACACGGTGGCCAACCAGTTCCTCTGGAGGGCCAACCACAGGGCATGGAGGCCGAGGCCTTCAGAAGAACATCAGAAGAGCCCTGCTGGATCAGAGCAGTGAGGGTCCATCTAGTCCAGCATCCTGTCTCACACAGTGGACAACCAGTTCCTCTGGGGGGCCAACAACAGGGCACAGAGACTGAGTGTAATGTATTGAAACGATTACATGAATCACCTCATAGGACTCCCATGTTAAGCTTCGAGCCAGGCCAGGGCTCCTCTGAGCGAACTTCCTATTGGTCGCTTCGTAACAGCGACCAATCAGAACGATACCATTCCCTAGGAGGGAAAGACTCCCATTGGTCCTTAACTAAGCAATCTCATTGGTTGTTAATTGTAAATAGGCGTGGCTACATTAGCCCGGTTATGTTTAAAAGGAGCATAAGCTCCCACTGTTTTCTGTTCTGGTTTCTTACTGAGTTGAGTGCTTGTTCGTTACTTCCAATAAAGCTGAATCACTTGCTGAATCACTCTAAGAGTCCTTTGTTAGTGCGATCTAACAATTGGCGACGAGGATGGGATGTTAGAGCAGGTAGGCAGCCCTGCGGACATCCACACTTCGGACTCGGAAGAAAGCGAGCAGAGCACAGCAGCCGATCCGGCGGAGGCGCCACCAGCTCCGGTGCCCAAGTCTCCCACGATGGCTGGAAGCCAGAAGTTCGAGTGCTTCGAACCCTCCTCAGAAGACTGGGACTCCTACCTATCCAGGTTCGAGTTCCATCTGGAGACACACGACATTACAGACGAGGCCAAGAAACGGGCGTGCCTCCTGAGTTCCTGCGGGAAGGGGACCTTCGACATAGCCAGGTCGTTGGTGGCCCCAACTGATATAAAGACTGTCACTTACGCTGACATCACTGAGAAGCTTAAGGCTCACTATTCTCCACAGCCGTAGGAGATTGCTTGCCGGCACGCATTTTACAAGCGGAACCAGGCCGGAGGCGAGACCATCGCAGATTTCGTGGCGGCCCTTCGCAAAGCCGCACGACCATGTAATTTCCACAACGTGGAGGAAGCCCTCAGAGACCGTCTCGTCACAGGGCATGGAGGCCGAGGCCTTCAGAAGAACCTCAGAAGAGCCCTGCTGGGTCAGACCAGTGAGGGTCCATCTAGTCCAGCATCCTGCCTCGCACAGGGGCCAGCCAGTTTTTCCAGAGGGTCAGCAAAAGGGCAATAGAGGCTGAGGCCTTCTCCTGATGTTGCCTCCTGGCTCTGGGATTTAGAGCATTAGTGCCTCTGAATGTGGAGGTTCCCTTCAGTCACCACGACTAGTAGCCATTGACAGACTTATCCTCCTTATTTTGGACATAATTGGGCCATGTCAGTAGGACCTCTGGGGAGCAGTTCCTTTGGCTTCCTTGCTGCCGGGTGAAACAGTCACAAAGCAGAAACCTGTTAACGGGCATTGTGCAAATGCTGGCTTGCTCTTCTGAATCGTTACACATCCATACCCCCAGACACTTCCTCTGCATTAATGTAACATTCTACAGGAACCAGATTCCTGCATTCTTTCCTCGGAAGTGATTCAGCTACAATTTCACCACTCCTGGTCATTTCCCCAGCCAGCCACCCTGGCAAGGCCTTCCCGTTCCCTCCTGCACTGGGAATCAGAGGCTGACTGCCTCTGGACGTGGAGGCTCCCTTCAGTCACCAAGTATCCACTGGTGGACCTAATCCCCCTTTAAAGGTGTGTATGCCTGTGGCCATCACTCCATCCTCTGGCAGGGAGTTCCACATTTTAATCACTCGCCGCGTAAAGAAGTATTTCCTTTTGTCAGTCCTGAACCTACTGCCCCTCGACTTCATTGGATGATGCCCCGACGATGCCCCCTGGCTCATTTCTGGTCACCACACCTCAAAAAGGA
>NW_015166588.1:54030-65756 GCF_001447785.1 Gekko japonicus | reverse complement strand
CACGACAAGGCAGTGATCCATGAAGGGGCTGTGATCCATGAGGAGAAGATGCTGGAAGAAGCCCGGGAAGCTGGAAGAAGTATAAAACAGCATTTTATACTGTTATCTTAATTTGGGTTTAACTGTGTTGTGTTTCACATTGTTGTTACCCGCCCTGAGCCCACCCATGGGGAGGGCGGGATATAATTCCAAATCAATAAACAAAGACCAGGTCGTGGGTGATGGGGAAGACCTCTTTGCCTGAGGCCCTGGAGAGCCACTGCCCATCAGAGGGGACAACACCGACCTTGACGGACTGAGGGTTTCGTTCAATATAAGGCAACTTCATGTGTTTGGGAGAGGCCGTGGGTCATACGTCTCCCTTGTTCCCAGCCTGACCAGACAGGTACGCAGCCTGATCTCAGAGGGGGGGGGGAACAGCCAGCTGCAATAGATCCCATTAATCTTCAGGAACAGGAGATGCAAGCTCTTTGCCCTCTCATCCAGCTGTGAACGAGTTACCGGCATCAGACACAGAGGAGAGGGAGGAGGCTTACCCGGAAGTGACGTCATCGCGTCAGCATGTTGGGGGTGGGGCCACTAGGATTTGAGGGAAAACCATAGAGTTTTCCCCTCAAATCATAGAGCGTCCCACCCCCAACGTGGCCAGTGTGATGATGTCACCTCTGGGGAACGTGTGCCGGAAGGGGGTGGAGTTCCCCCCGGGGCCCGATTTGCTGGCGTCGGGTAACGGGCCTCTCGGGCAGGGGTTTACGCGCCCTCCGGGGGGGACTTGGCAAGCCTAAATATGGCACAGTGCATCTGCTGCTTCTTTTCCTCCATGTACTCTCCTTGTGAAACCATGCATAAAGCGAACATTACAAAACTCCACAAACTGCCAGCACACTCTCCTCCCAACCAACCCGAGAACTGTGCACCCTCGGAACTGCTCAGAGCCACATGAAGTGCATAACCCGACATCAAGAAGTCAAAGATGAAGCACTTATCATTCCCAAACAATCATTGAAATGTGATTGTGTCTGGCAAAATACGCTGTACTGTGGACAAGACCAGGCGGCCCGGCTATCCCACTGTCATGACCTGGGCTGTGTAAGTAAAGGCCTAGCAGGCCCAGGGAAGCCTGACTAGCAATGGGAGGAGGCCAGTACTACAACTCCCAGAAGCCCCTGAGAAGTTTTGGCACCAATTTTAGCCAATCACAGAGAAAGGGGACTTATAATAAAAGAGCTGGTACAGAAAAAGAGTTGTTCTTTCTTCCAAGAGGGCAGAGCATCTTGTTTGTTCCCCATATTGGGCTGACTTGTAAAAATAAACCTTTTCCTTGTTTACTCTGCCTGGTCCTCACGCCTATTATTCAGCCAAACAAAGGAGGCCTGAAGGTCTTGGGAGGGTGCTCTGGGCCTTCTCAAGGGAACCTAAAGCCAGAGTGGTGGCAGCGTCACCACCTGAGCCGTGACACCCACCTTCTCCCATTTCCCTGTGTGTTTTGTATAAGGATCCCTGTTAGATTGCGCTAACGAAGACTCGGACAGTGATTCAGCAAGTGATTTCAGCTTTATTGGAAGTAGCGAACAAACACTTAAACGCATGTAGAAAAACCAGAACAAACAACATTGGAGCTAGGCTCCTATTTAAACATACCGGGCTAATATAGCCCCTCCCATTATATACAATAACAACCAATTAGATTGCAGGGATAATGACAAATCAGCGTTCTTCCCGCTCGGGGAACAGTTCATCTGTGATTGGTCGCTGTTTTGAAGCGACCAATAGTTTCTCAGTACTACTGAATCCTCTGCTGGCTTGAAGCTTAACATGGGCGTTCAATGAGGTGATTCATTGTTCTGTCAGTACATAACAATTCCTCCCCCCTAAGTTAAGATATCATATCTTTAATAACATTCCTTATATACATTAACCATCAGTAAATATTTGACTACACTCGTAGTCATTGAGGTAAGCCGGTGCTTTGTGTGCACGCTGAGACCTTCGCAGGGGGACTGAACTCGCTGGGCTGCTTTGCGGGGAGTCAGATGGTGGCTCAACCCCCGAAGTTGGCACTTTTACAGCCGGGGTTGGTGCTACCCTGTCAGGGACGTGTTCTGTCTCTGGTACCGCACTTGATGGCCCCACCTCAGTACCTGAGTCGGGGTATTGGTGATCGGATTCTGAGGAACCCTCCGGAGGGTCAGCGCTGTCTTTAACCCAACGCCTCCGTAACTGATCCACATGACGCCGCCATTTCCGACCATCGGTTAATTGAACCAAGTACATTCGGGACCCAATACATTCACAGACCACCCCGGGGGCCCAAGGATGCCCAGCGGCATAATTCCGAGCAAACACTGTATCTCCCGCCTGAAATATGCGCACATGAGCTTGCATGTCTTTACGTTCTGTCAGCTCATCGCTTAAATCCGGGTGCAACCAGTTTAGGCGAGTGGTGAGGCGACGACCCATTAGTATTTCAGCCGGACTCCGGCCCGTAGCGCTACAAGGGGTTGTGTGTTGCCGCAATAAGAAGGACCCTAACCGAACGCTCCAATCACCCTCAGTCAACCTCCCCAGGGCTTCTTTGGCTGTTCGAACCATTCGTTCTGCCTGCCCATTTGACGCTGGGTGAAAGGGAGCAGCAGTGATTTGCCTGATGCCATTATCAGTGAGGAACTGTCTAAATTCCTCGGACACGAACTGAGGGCCATTGTCACTGACCAGTGTGTCCGGCAACCCGTGGGTTGCAAACACCCGGCGTAGGGCGTTTATGACAGCCACAGACGTGGTAGAGTGCATGTGCACCACCTCAAGCCATTTAGACCATGAATCTACAAGTATGAGGAACATTTGCCCTTGTACTGGGCCAGCAAAATCGATGTGAAGCCTTGACCATGGCTTACCAGTAGATTCCCATTTTTGTGGTGGTGCTGGGGTAGGGTTTGGCCTGTCCTGCTGGCACTGGCTGCAAACGTGCACCCACTCTTCAATAGCCGTATCTAGTTTAGGCCACCAGACATACCCTCTTGCTATGGCCTTCATTTGAACCATGCCCGGGTGTCCCTCATGTAACGCTTGTAATACTCTGTGTCTGAGAGTTTCTGGGATCACCACCCTGTTTCCCCACAAGATGCATCCTTTAGACATGGAGAGTTCGGTTTGGCGGCTTTTGTAGGGTTGGAACTCTTGCTCTATGCTGCCCATGGGCCACCCCCTCCACACCCAGTTGAGCACACGGGACAACACAGCGTCCTTTGCCGTGTGAGCAGCCACTTCTTTAGATGACACAGGCGATTGGGGAATTTCGTCAATGGCCAAGACTTCACATACAGGAGCTGGATCGGTTCCATTTTGCTCATCATAATGAGTCAAAACGGCGTTTGACGTTAACAGCGCCTTAACTCCTGCGAAAGCCTGTTCCTCGGCTCGCCCCCATGTCCATCTTGCATCTTTGTGTAAAAGTGCGTGCAAGGGTGCTGCCACTGATGCCTTGTGCGGTAAAAACGCGTGGTAAAAATTTAGCAAACCCAGGAACGCCTGCAGCTCTTTTTTGTTTTCTGGCTTGGGTGCATTTTTAATGGCATCAATTTTGTCACTGGTGGGGTGGACGCCTTCCGCGTCTATGTGGAAACCCAGAAACTCCACACTATCAACGCCCATAGTGCACTTGGATCGTTTCACCTTTAACCCAGCGTCCTGGAAACGTTTTAGGACCTCAGTAACCCTGTCCATTAACTCTTGTTCAGTCTTTCCTGCTATTAGGACGTCGTCAAAGTAGGGCACGGTGCCCGGTACTCCCCTTAACAGACGTTCCATTAGACTCTGAAACAGCCCTGGGGCCACATTCACTCCGAAGGAGCCGGTGTACCCTAAACGCTCCTCTGTGGGTCACTATAGTTTGTGCTTCAGCAGCTTCAGGGGTGACAGGCAGTTGTTGATATGCCTGAGCTAAATCCAATTTCGCAAAGACTGTGCCCCCCCCCCAGGGAAGCCAAAACGTGGCTGATAACTGGCACTGGATAGGAGTGCTGTTGAAGTGCTTTATTTATAGTGCACTTGTAATCGGCACAGATTCGAACAGACCCATCCGGTTTGACCGGCGTTACTATTGGGGTCTCCCACCGGCTGTGAGACACTGGTTCGAGGACCCCTTGTGCTATTAGTTTGTCCAGTTCTTTCTCCACCCGTGGCCGTATGGGTATGCGTACTTTCCTGTATTTAAGCCTTATGGGTACCACGTTGGGGTCCAATGCAAAAGAAATGGGGGGGGGGCGGTGTACCTCCCCAACCCCTCATCAAAAACCTTAGGGAACTGCTCGTAAAGCATAGCCCATTTATTTTCGGTCAGCTTGTTTACTCCATATAAACCAATACCCAGCGGGCTAAACCAATCCAACCCCAGCAAGTTAACACGGTCCCCCTCAGTAACTAAAAAGGACAATTGTTCACATTTCCCCGCATACTCAACAGTCGCGGTATCTCTGCCGGCCAACGGGATCCTTCTTTCTTGGAAATCCGTCACTCGTGTGTCCGCTTGCTGCAGGCGCCGCCTGCTGCGGGTCGGAAACAGCTGCTGCCAGGTTACTGAGGACACGATGGTGATGGACGACCCGAAATCTACTTCAAACAGGCAGGGTTGGCCGTCCAACCAGACGGTGACGGAGATCTTCCCTGGACTGCTGGTGCGGTTGACGACCAAAGAGCTGGTCAAGGTGGCTGTCATCTGCCGATGAGGCTTGTGTGCTGGGGTTTGCTGTTGGTCGCGGGAGATTGGGGTTGTAGTCTTCTTCGCTGATCGACAGACTTGGGCGATGTGTCCACGCCGTCCGCACTCTCGGCACTCCAGATCCCGCACCCAGCAGGAGTCTCGTTGGTGCTTCCCGCCACAACCGGAGCAGGACTTGCTTGGCGCTGTTCTCTGTTGGGTCCGCTTATCTTTAACCACGTTGATGTCCTCATGCGCATCTACGCCCCCCTCATCTTGGCCCTGGAAGTGCACGTTGGGCTCGGCTGATGCTAGGCGCTGACGCACTTCTTTGGTGGACCGGTCTGCCGCCTCCGCTGCGATGGCCTCCTCATAAGCCACGGCCCAGGTCAATGTGGTTCTTGCGAAAAGACGCTGTTGCAGTCTTTCGTCCCGAAGGCTACATACTAGCCGGTCTCGGAGGGCGATCTCCACATCCGAAAAATTGCACAGTCTTGCTGCCTTCTGAAGGGCCGCCACGAACTCGGCGACGGTCTCACCAGCTGCTTGGCTCCTTTTGTAGAACGCGTGCTTACAGGCGATTTCAGAAGGCTGCGGTGAGAAGTGGGCTTTCAGCTTCTTGGTGAGCTCTGCGAAGGTGACGGTCTTGATGTCGGTCGGGGCCACCAACGACCTTGCGATGTCGAAGCTTGGTTCCTTTTGTAGAACGCGTGCCTACAGGCGATTTCAGAAGGCTGCGGTGAGAAGTGGGCTTTCAGCTTCTTGGTGAGCTCTGCGAAGGTGACGGTCTTGATGTCGGTCGGGGCCACCAACGACCTTGCGATGTCGAAGGTGCCCTTTCCGCATGAACTCAGGAGGCAGGCTTTCTTCTTGGCCTCGTCAGTAATGTCATGCGTTTCCAAATGGAACTCGAACCTGGATAGGTAGGAGTCCCAGTCTTCAGATGAGGGTTCGAAGCACTCGAACTTCTGGCTTCCAGCCATCAGGGGAGACTTGGGCACCGGATTTGGTGGCGCCTCCGCTTGATCGGCTCCTGTGCTTTGATCGCTTTCTTCCGAGTCCGAAATGGGGTTGTTCGCAGGGCTGCCTACCTGCTCTAACATCCCATCCTCGTCGCCAATTGTTAGATTGCGCTAACGAAGACTCGGACAGTGATTCAGCAAGTGATTTCAGCTTTATTGGAAGTAGCGAACAAACACTTAAACGCATGTAGAAAAACCAGAACAAACAACATTGGAGCTAGGCTCCTATTTAAACATACCGGGCTAATATAGCCCCTCCCATTATATACAATAACAACCAATTAGATTGCAGGGATAATGACAAATCAGTGTTCTTCCTGCTCGGGGAACAGTTCATCTGTGATTGGTCGCTGTTTTGAAGCGACCAATAGTTTCTCAGTACTACTGAATCCTCTGCTGGCTTGAAGCTTAACATGGGCGTTCAATGAGGTGATTCATTGTTCTGTCAGTACATAACAATCCCTGTCTGTGTTCAATGTGTTTGACAGCTATTGCCAGCAAGGAGACAGGCCGAGGCAGAGAAAGCCGTCCATTTCTGCTTCACTGAAGAGACTCCTCCGTCTTACGTTTCCTCTGTTAGGGCTTTCTGGGCCTTTCCCATACAGGGCTTTGGATTTCCATGTTTCGTATTTTCTTTTCCTTTCACTGCCGCCTGGAACGATCCATCACAGAGGTTTAGAGGAGTGACATCTTGATCTGCCTCAGAGAACCAGGTGATCAGATGTCCTGACTTAATCTGGGGGATTTAGTATCTTTTTGTGTTGTATGTTGTTTTGATACTGGGTTTTTCACAGTGTGCATCTATAAGGACTAATCCTCCACCTCTCGTATATAGCCTTTTTTCCCCCACTGAGGCATCTGGAGGATGGATTCTCAACTTCTCATTATGTGTTTGGGTTCATCTGTCAAACTGATTCAAATCAGACCGCTTAATTATAGCCGTGATGTCAGTCCGAGCTGGAACTGCCAAGGCGTTCGTTGTGTGTTTTTTAATTCTTCATTGTGAGCACCATTTTCAGTATCTTAAAACAGAGACTCTGTCCACAGAGATGCCAGGAAGAGGATTTTACAGCCGAGTGAGTTTTCTGGCTCTTCTGATTGGTCTCACCTGTTGGCAGAATTTCTGTTCATGGAAGGCAGCGGGTCAGTGTTTGCCAGATATTCCTCATGGATCTCCAATTTTGCCTTTCATAGAACAGTCAGAGAATCATAGTGTTAAATAGCGGGTTCCATGGATGAACAGACTCCAAGTCTAGTGATCAGCTCTACTTTATTCAGTGATTTCAGCAAGAACAAGACTGTAGACCAAAGCCTCAGCTTGGTTATATTGCCTGCAATGGCCACACCCCACGCCCAACCATAGGCTGTTTACAAAATTTTACATTCTAATAGGTTCCTGCCAGAATCCTGTTGGTCTATTGTTATTCGGCTCCAAGCTCACCCTGTCTCTGGGCAGCACAGTCCTACACCTTGATTGGTTCCTGCCAGAATCCTGTTGGTCTATTGTTATTCGGCTCCAAGCTCACCCTGTCTCTGGGCAGCACAGTCCTACACCTTGATTGGTTCCTGCCAGAATCCTGTTGGTCTATTGTTATTCGGCTCCAGGCTCACCCTGTCTCTGGGCAGCACAGTTCTACACCTTGATTGGTTCCTGCCAGAATCCTGTTGGTCTATTGTTATTCGGCTCCAGGCTCACCCTGTCTCTGGGCGGCACAGCCCTACACCTTGATTGGTTCCTGCCAGAATCCTGTTGGTCTATTGTTATTCGGCTCCAGGCTCACCCTGTCTCTGGGCAGCACAGTCCTGCAATGTTTCAGTCCCAAGACATAACACATAGACCATCTTGTCCAGCCCCCTCGTTCAGGATCCTGTTCCATGCAAGTCCTGCTTAATGCAGGATCAACCGAAAACATTTCCCTCCATTCCATTTTATTTTCATGTTTGTGACCTTAATTTTGAAAGAATCCTGATGGCAAACAGCACAGTTTCTAGACAGGGCCAAACTGGTTGCTGTGACTGATTCGCTGGGGAAAACCTGACACCTTTTTTTTTTTTTAACTTTTTCAATTTTTTATTGAAAGACTTGAACAAATACAAATAACAATGCATAGAATGTAAACAACCATTGAACCAGGCAGTAAATAAGATACACCCAAACTTCAGATAACACACAAATTTGTATTAATGCATTCAACCTTTCAGCTCTCTAGTATATTTAGTAAACTCCACAAAACCTGCCAGGAGCGAGTTAACTTGGATTATATTTAGCTCTGTTCATCCCAGGAGACCCAAGCAGCTCAACGATCCCATTTTATATCAGAAGCATAACCAAGAAAGATAAGAAGTGTTTGTTCGCCATATACTAAAGTGACTGAAACCAAATGGACTCGAAGCGAGAAGCCACGGAGGACAAACACCCCTGTTCACTAATTGGATGACATTTGTGATTTTAGCTAGAATAAACTGGTCCCATATCTTATCATACCAGATCTGGATAGTCGGGGAAGCGGTCGATTTCCAGAGCGAGCTATTGTTGTTCTTGCCGCAGCCAATAAAATCAAGGTGAGTTCTTTAAGAGCTACTGTTCCAACCGTCAGATCCAAACTATTAAGAAGCACCAAGTGATGGGTAAATTCAGCAAAATAATCTCATTGTTTTGTCCAATGACTTTGCACCAAAAGGGGAATACCTTAGGACACTCCCACCAACAATGATAGTAAGAACCCATGTGACCACAATTTTTCCAGCATTGGGGACTATGAGAAGATGTCATTTTATCCATTTTAATACCAGCAGGAGGTTGTTTTGAAGAATTGAAGTTTGATGCTAAAGTTTTTTGAAGAATTTGCAGGTGAGTTCCATACCTTTTGCCAGTGCGAATCTGACAAATTCATGTGTAGGTCCACTTGCCAACTAAGTTGATGCTTTAGAGGGGAGTTATCTTTGGTACCTAGTAAGACCTTGTATAGCTTAGCTGTCAGCCCTTTGATACCATCCGCATGCAGGGATCATTTTGTAGAAAAAGAGGTGCAGGAGCTCATTAGCATAACTCATTAGCATAACTTGTTTGCATATGCCACACCCCCTGACATCACCGGAAGTGTGTCAGAAGGCAACACGCACTGCTCAGGCTCCACTGGACTGGTTTTTTTTAAAAAAATATATTTTATTTATAATTTTTCAACAATATAATAAAATAGATATTTAACTTGATACAGATTTGAGATACAGTTACAGTGATTAGTTTACTATTTGTGATAAATACCTGCAATGATACATAAACTAAAAAATCAAGTTAAATATAACAACAATAATTATCCTACTAACTTAACGTATACTACGAACAAAATAAGCTATAATGTTGTGAATTAGGACTATCAGGTGACCTAAAGAATTCTTTTGGATTGCTAGCTATTGGGGGCGGGGGAACGTGCAGATCTGTCCTCGCAGAGGAGGGAGAGCTGGTACCTGAATAAGACCACTTGGTCTTAAAGGTGCTACTGGACTGTTTTGGACCAGGGGAGCTCTGCAACTTACCTGCCTGCTTCTTGCTTTGACTGAGAGCTGCTGGGAGCAGGGGGTGGGGCTTGTTGCATGTGCCTGCCCCCTAGGCTCTTTACTGCCGGAGCTCTGCTCCTGTGCGCTCCTGCGGGAAATGACCCTTGTCCGTGTGTAACAATAAAATATGTTCAAAGGCTGATTTTGGTTCAGTAGATACTCCTTGAGAGGCTAATGTTTCTATTAAATCTCTTAATTGTAGTTAACAGTGCCAGGGAACTTGTGCGTCTAGATGAGAGTCGAAGAATGCTTCGTCGCATATCATCCCTTGAGATGTAAAATCAGCTAAATGAGACAAGCCAGTAAGTCCCCAAACTTCGTAGGATTCTTTCTTTTGAGCAGGTGGGAACCATGGCTGGTTTATTATAGTGGCTAGAGCGGAGATGCAGCCATGAAATTAAAAGACGCCTGCTCCTTGGGAGGAAAGCGATGGCGAACCTAAACAGCATGATAAAAAGTAGAGACCTCACCCTGCCAACAAAAGTCCACATGGTCAAAGCAATGGTATTCCCAGTAGTCATGTATGGCTGCGAGAGTTGGACTAAAAGGAAGGCCGAGCGCCGAAGAATAGATTCTTTTGAACTATGGTGCTGGAGAAGACTCTTGAGAGTCCCTTGGACTGCAAGAAGATCAAATCAGTCAATCCTAAAAGAAATCAACCCTGACTGTTCCCTGGAAGGCCAGATAATGAAGCTGAAGCTCAAATACTTTGGCCACCCAATGAGAAGGGAGCACTCCCTGGAGAAGAAGACCCTGATGCTGGGAAAGATTGAAGGTCAAAGAAGACGGGGACGGCAAAGAATGAGATGGTTAGACAGTGTCATAGATGCAACGAACATGAAATTGAGCAAACTTCAGAGGACGGCGGTAGACAGGAGGGCCTGGCGTGATCTGGTGCATGGGGTCGCGAAGAGTCAGACTCGACTGTGCGACTGAACAACAACAAAGAGCGGAGATGCCTGGAATTAGTTTCTTCTTTCTGCGACCCAAGATTTTAATAGTTGCAGAGAGGAAGGGATTGTTGTGAAGCGATTTAGGGCGCCGATATGGCGGCATCCATGTTGTTTCCTGCAACGTGAAGGGTTTCACGTACTCCTGCTCCATCTGAACCCAAATTGATTGAGAATTTTGTTGTAGTATTTGAATCACGGTTGATAAGGCTGAAGCATGGAAATAATTGCAAAGTCCAGACCTCCCAGAGAAGAAGGTTTAAATCAGCGACACCTGTCTCTCTTCTTTCCCGATGGTTGTTTTGCCTTGAAGTTTTGCCAGCGCACAAATTAGATTGCTTTTGTTGTTCTCAATTTTTACCAGTCTCTGGAAGTTCCTGTGGAAATAATTCTGAAGTGATTACCTTACATTACATTACACTTTCAACTTATATACCGCTCCTTCCCGAGGGCTTGGAGCGGTTTACAGAGACATTTAAATCATCCTAACTAGGGCCACAGTGCAAGGGAAGGGGTGAATGCCTACCAGGCACCCAAATAGCAAGGTTCTTTCCGTGGTGGGTTCTTTCCGGTTTTTTTCCCCTTACTTTTTTCCCCCAAGGCGACGGTGTCTCGGCGAAGATCTTTTCCGCAGCGACTCCTTCTGGTGTGGACCTCATGGCACACAACTATGCAATGGCTGTAGCAACTGGCCTCCATCCTATTGGCTCCGACCGCGCCATAGTTGTCACGTCGCCGCGTTTCCTGGACCAATCTCCGCCTGGGTCGCTCGTTGCTCAACGCCGGATTGCCGCCATGTTCGTGGCAGGGGAGGACCTTTCGTGAATCGCTGCAGTCACTTCTCCAGATACCGCTAGAGTGTGAATCCACCTGTCCTTATATCACAAGGTTGAAGGATTCCCATTCTGTATGGCTAAATGTGGTGCCTCCCATGGAGATGGATCAAGATGGGGAGCCGTGTTAGTCTGTCTGTGGCAGCAGAAAAGAGCCAGAGTCCAGGAGCACCTTCAAGACTAACAACATTTGTGGCAGGGGAGGAGCTTTTGTGAGTCATTGCAGTCACAGGCTGCCTCAGGAGGGGGTGGATGCTCCTTTGCTGGACGTTTTGAAGTTGTAATGTATCCGCCATTACCACGTGCGCGACTGTTGGGCCATGCGGTCAAGCACAAGCCCAAAGCTTCGCTCCTGCAGAACAATAGCAGAGCGGATCCTAGCCCGCACCAACCAGAGGGCCAGGTCCGCGGCCGAGAGCCAATGGGACTCTCGGCCACTGTAAATAACCTATAGGGTCACTAGGGGGTGTGTTTTGGTGGTGGGTTTCTGAGCATATATACCGGCCTGCGTGCCGGGGTTCCTTGTCTTGTTCTTCACTAATAAAGTACTCTTTGCTGAATCACTCCACGTTTCCGAGTACTTTCCACTGGCGACGAAGGTGGGATTCTACCTCTCTTGAACAAGACCCGGAGGAGACCCTGCAGCACCGAGCACCGATCGTCACTG